>NC_081414.1:740181924-740481924 GCF_030272615.1 Cryptomeria japonica
CAAAAGCATGACAAGTGCCATAAATTAAGTGGGTAGAAAAGAGGGTTTAGTGGTCATCCCTTTCAAAATGAATTTTAAAATAATATTTCTAGCCCCAAATACACAAAACATAAATCATGAGAAAGTCAATAAATCACAGTCACAACAAAATCTCAACATGAGGTGACCAATTTCGACCACTCAGTAGGGAGTAACCTCTACACTATACCCAAGATCGCATGTCCTGAGTGCATTAGAGAATGTATCATAGACATCTTAGGCTAATAGGTTGAATACATATATTTTACTATTATGCCATCTCTTTAAGCACCAGAATATAATGAAATTTTCCTAGATGCAAGAGAACATATGCAAGAAAGGGGAAGAGAGAATCTACTAGTTAACTGATAAATGATAATGCATACACATCCAACATGTCCTTCTCTTACACATCCTATCAATGCAAGGTCCATTAAATTTTTTGAAAGAAATTACATTATTGTTCTATTCATAACAAGGATATTTATTAAGTTAATCATCCAAAGTACACATAAGAGTTTCATGAATTCCTAAGCATTCACTCACAGCAAGAAGACATACAAGCCCTAAGTACACAAGATGCAGATAGCTTTAATTTCTATAAATAAGAAGAAAGAGAGAAGTACATCCAATTCATTCAAGATTTTGGTACTGAGTTAGATCCCAAACTTATCACAAGCACATCACCATATCATTCAAGGTTAGAGCAATTCATTATGCAACACAATAAGATAATTTACAGAATACCACATTAGAAAGGAAGACATATATAATTCCCTCTACAAATCGCATATCCTAAGAGAAATCAAAAGCACATGCAGTCATGTAACAAACACTAACATCATGATGGTAAAAGCAAGAAATGGATATCACTCATTATACACAATTAGGATCTTTAGGGGGAACAAGCAAGAGACATAGAGAATAAAGAACCCAAGACATACAAGGTCCTAAATATCAATCCCAGGGACACTCATAAGAACAAGCATACAACAGATAGACCAATAAGACCAAGGGCAAAAACTATTAGCAACACTCAAGAAGGAAGATTGAGAGGGGGGGTGAATCAGTCTTCACTGGATCTCATAATTAAACTTCAAAACATAAGCTGATAAACTGCAGCAATAAAGAGATGAGCAAATTAACAACACAACACACAACACCAATATTTTTGACATGGAAAAATCAGTTAAGGGAAAAACCAGGGTGGGAACCTACCCACAATAAGATGATACTCTGCAGTAGCATGTGAAAATATTACAATGAGGAATGCACATGCATTCAGGAACACTGCCTAGAGCTCACTACTCAAAAGATATTTTCCTAGAAGGCTACAACTCTCAGGGAAGTCTCACTAACTTACAATATGATTTGAACTACAATCTAAAAGAAATGAACTGCAATGATAGCATCTACAAATTCCCAATGAGAGTTCCAGTTAAGCAAAATTGTTTGCTCTATAACACAAGTCTCACCTCAACACTTCACTAAATGATAAATCTCTTGTTTGCATTCACCTCTATCTGATAATGCAAACACTATATTGACACCAAAATTAAGTTAATAACATACCTATATATACAATTCATCAACTTTGATAACAAGGTCGGCTAAACCCTCAACCCTCAATTCACAAAATTACATTACATGATACAAAGATTAATCACAAGACCAATATAATGATTTAAATTACATAGCATGGACCTAATTCAAATTTCAAAATGATCTCATCCACCAGATTCATGCCAAAATCAACTGCAACATGCTACACCATCAGAAGTACCGCATAACACGAAAATCAATATCGATTGACAAAAACTACCAAAAACTTGCACAACGATCAATGAGGATCACTAAAACAAAAAAGGACACGACTAGGAAACACAAACAAGAATGTTAGAATCAACACCAATAATTACACCAACACCACTTATCAAATCTTCATCGATCAATATCAAAAAGTTCAAGATCATAGCCAATCAACAATTGCCAAAAAGAAAGATAACTTGCGGTCCACTAAATCACAAACCATCTAAAATTAATATACACAAGATCATCACAAACAATATCTCAAAACCTCAGCACAAGAACTGATCACACCGAAATATACTGGAGGAAATACCAGATTTTGCAAAGTAGTGATCAACATAACCAAACTACAAAACTGGATCAGAAGATCTTCCCAAACTCACTGGAATAAATGACGAGAATATGTTGACATCAATGAGAACAACATATCTTAGCAGTAGTAATGAACAACCATGTCCAACAACTCCAACAATCTCCCCCTTTAGTATTGATGGCAACATATGAATGTGAACAACAACCAATGCAAAAGAAAGAAGATATCACCAACAAACTCTCCCTAAGATCAAGATAGATAATGCAATTTTTCACATGATCTCTCTCCCCCTTTGACAACAATACCAAATATATCTAAAACAAAAACATGAATTTGTCTATACACAACTAAATCAATGAACTACTCCAGTAGAGGAGCAACACCAACACACCAATCCAGATAAAAGAATAAGGCTCTGAAATCCACCCAATCGATGCAAATCAATGCATCTAGTTCTCATCAGGAGGGTTGGATACCCCTAACTTATCTCTCAAGTAAATAAATATATTTGGAGGAAAAGGCTTTGTGAAAATATCATCAATTTGATCCTTTGTAGATACATATTCCAGCTTCACCTTCTCTTCACTGACTTGCTCTCTCAAGTAATTGTATTTGATTGATATATGCTTAGTCTTTGAATGTTGCACGAGATTTTTTGACATGTTTATAGCACTTTAATTATCATAGTAAATGATAGTAGGCTCATCATCAATAACTCTAATATCTTTCAATATTTTCTTCATCCAAACTATCTGAGTGCAATTACCAGCAGCAACAATGTACTCAAGTTCAACAATAGATAAGGATATTGAATCTTGTTTCTTACTTTCCCAAGAAACTAACTTCTTACCCCAAAAAGAATTCTCCATTGGTAGTACTCTTCCAGTCATCATCATCACTAGCCCAATTTACATCATCGGTGTAAGCACATAACATGAAATCATAATTCTTTGGATACCATAAACCATAATCTATAGTTCCCTTTAAATATCTGAATATCCTCTTAATCGTAGTGACATGACTCTACTTTGGATCAAATTGATATCTATTGGCCATACACACAACATGCATAATGTCAGGCCTAGTCTGAATAAGATATAGCAGTCCACCAACCATAGATCTGTACAAACTTTGATTAGCTTTCAAAGATTCATCATTTTTAGACAATTTACAATCAGTCATCATAGGATTTCCAACAACCCAAACTTCTTCAATAGTTCCTTCACATACTTAGTTTGAGATATAAAGATACCTTTTCCTATCTATTCAAATTTGTAAACCTAAGAAATTTTTTATCTCACCAATCATAGACATCTCAAATTCTTTGTACATATCACCGAGAAACTTTATACTCATATCATCACCACCACCAAAGATAATGTCATCAACAAAGACTTCAACAATCATAATGTTATCATTTTCAATCTTAAAGTACATATTAGTGTCAACAACACCTTTCGTAAATCCCAATTTCAACAAGTATTTGTCTAATCTAGCATACCATGATCTAGGAGCTTGTTTCAGTTCATAAAGTTCTTTCTTCAACTTACATACCATGTCTCCATCATCCGATAGTGAAAATCCATCAGGTTGCTCAATGTAAACTTCTTGCTCTAGATCACCATTCAAAAATACAAATTTGACATCCATCTGATATACCTTGAAATCTTTATAAGTAACATATGCAAGTAATAGTCTAACAACTTCAATTCTACCAATCGGAGCAAAAGTTTCTTCATAATCAATTCCTTCTTGATATGAATATCCTTTGCAAACCAATCTAGCTTTATTTCTGACTACTTCACTAACTTCATTCAATTTGTTCCTAAAAACCCATTTAGTACCAATAACATTTTTATCCTTAGGTCTAGGCACAAGTTCCCAAGTGTTATTCTTTTCAATATGACCTAACTCTTCTTCCATGGCTCTTATCTAGTTATCATCTTTACAAGCTTCAACAACATCTTTAGGTTCAACTTTAGAAATCAAACATACTTCTTCTACAACTAAACTTCTTCTACTCATCACACCTTTATTCTTATCACCAATAATCTGATTCTCAAAATGATTCAATTTAACATACCTTGGAGTCTTCTGTCTATTGTGATCCTTAGGGTCCTGCACATCATCACCAGCAGTAGCAACATCCAAATTAACAATCTCTACCAGATCATTCTACTTAGGCTCTTCAGGCCGAATAGGAGCTAAAATAATATGTTGACCATCATCATAAACTCTAATCTCCTTCCCAAGGTTCTCATCCACCTTCACATTTGCACTCTTAGCTATCTTTCTCAGTCTCTTATTATAGAACTGGTAAGCTTTTCTCTTTCTAGAAAATACCAAATGTAATAACCCACCATAATTAACTCAACAAAATTGACCATTCTTTTTTTTTTTGTTTAATTTATTCATTGTGTTTGATTCAATTGCATACTCTGGGCATCCATCCATTTGGATTAGGCATTCATCCATCCAGGATGAGCATCTAACCATACGGGTTAGGCATTTGTCCATACGGGACCTAAGATTTCATCTATCCAATACGGGATAGGCATCTACCCATACGAGGTAGGCATAAGATTTCATCTATCCAATACGGGATAGGCATCTACCCATACAAGGTAGGCATCTATCCAATCAGGATAGGAGGTGCTATGGCCAGAAACTTAGACTCATCAGGACCATTTGGGTCCTGAGCCACTCACTAAGTACTACACTCTTCTAATAGAAGTGCACTGAGGTCGCCGTGCTTAGGAGTAATTAAATAACATAATACAAGCTTGAATTCTGCCTCGAAATTTGGCTTAAAGCCTCGAGAAGTCAAGCGAATCCATACAGGATTCCTTCTGAGTATGCGTTGAATTACTTTTTCAATCTTATTATACTTCATTTTTCATATAGAATTCTTACTCAATCCTTCTTCTTACCAAGCCTAGACCCCACCCACGAACGCCTGAGTACAAGGGACAACTCCGTCCCAAGACTGCCTACATACCCGCTTTGGCACAGGATCAAGGCGTAAAGTATGTAGTTCTATTTTCTACTCTATGGTTTGATGTAAGCTGATTAGTGGGTATGCAACCCTTTCTAGGGTCAATGTCCCAGACGGTTTCTCTGCGGTTGCTACCCACGATGGTAGCGCTTAAGCAAAGGCTCAAGATGGCCTATTGCTTGTGGCCTAAAATAACTAGATCATAATTCTTATCATAAGCGTCACCCTTGACCAATTGCCAATTGACAATAATATCTCTTCAAAAATTAATTCCATAAAAGCATTTTTACTTAACCAACCCTAAAGGAGGTTTACTATGGTTTAACTCAATGGATGTAAAATCATTTGAAAATTATCTTATTAGATTATCGATCCAAGGGGGATTACCCGCCCCTTGGATTTTAACTTCCAAGTGTCCCTTATTACTCCCCGATGATTTATAGGGACGATGCCACAGATGTCATTGATGTAGCTTTATGAGGCATTAAGTGCAGTAGTTCAACATGACGACATTACTCGTAAGCGTGACCCAAAGGCACCGTATATATCGAATGCTACTAGGTTTTGGTTTCCATCTTCCTTTATTTAGTTTTCTAACTAAGAGATATGAAAACATCATGCTTGAAAATAATCACGAAATGAATGTACATAATTGGACCTTTCGAAGTTAATTATTTGAATAACTACTTTGATGGCAACCAAGTACCATTTGATAAAAAGAAATACCATTCTTCTACAACTCAACTAATTAATATATAATGGTATGATAAGGCAATTATGAACTCATATATTAAAACATGTAACTTGTATGAAGATAATGGGAAGGTAACTTGCTCATCAATGAATGCAATTTAACATATAAGTAATGCACATGATGTAAAAATAGTGACATTTACATACAAGATTAAGTAATGTTTACTTCGATCGTGAGAATATTTAAATTATAGAGTTACTAGTTCCAAATGAGTGATTAGTTTATACTTTTGGAAATTTTTGATCAAATCGTAATAATAAGACTTATTTGTTTTTAAGTGAGCCAAAATCACTGATCAAGTAGTCCAATAAATCCCTAAAGGGACTGAGACAATAATTTTTTATTTCAATCCTTTGCTAATTTATTAACTTAAAATTTAACTAAACAATTGTTAGCAATTAACAAAAAATGTAACTAAAACAATCATTGATAATTAAATTAAAATTTAACTAAAACAATTATTAAAAATTAACTTAAAATTTAATTAAAAATGATTATAAAAAAATTAACTTAAAATTTAATTAAAACAATTATTAAAAATTCCAATTTGCAATTTCAAAGAGTATAATAAATAAAAAAATGAATTTGTTTTGTTTAATAGCAAATAGGGGGGGTGGGGACCATGGGTCCCATCACGCCCGTAGGGTTGAGGGGACACCGTGCCCCCACCCCCCCGTACGCCATGCAAAATTTATAATTTTTTTTTGACCGTGCCATTTTAATCTCCAACATTAATATATATATATATATATATATATATATATATATATATATATATATATATATATATATATATATATATATATATATATATATATATATATATATATATATATATATATATTGTAGTCACATAAATCTGTCCACTTAATTAAATGAATACTTAGTATTTATTTGATTATTTAACCATCAATTAATAATTAATTAAATTAATATTTAATTAATTCATCTTAACCCTATTCTCCTATTAATTAAATAAATTATTCAATTTATTTGATTTAATTCACTTAACCAAATTCAAACCATTAATTAAATAAATAAATCATATTTATTTAATTAAATCTTCTCTCACATTTAAATAAATTAATATTTATTTAAAACCCCCAAAATCCCACCTCTCACATTTAAATAAATAAATCATTTATTTAAAATCACCTTTATCCTCCACCCACTTGCATTTTCCTACAAATACAAGTTGCACAATTATTTTAAATAAATAATTTATTTAAATCACCTTTATCCTCCACCCACTTGTATTTTCCTACAAAAGCAAGTTGCACAACTATTTTAAATAAATTATTTATTTAAAATCCTATTTATCCTCACCCACTTGAAACCTTTAATGGTTTCCCTTAAAGTATTCAAACTTGATGGCTTTAAAGTCTTCAAACTTGATGGCTTCCTTCTATAGTCTTCTTAAGACTTTAATGGTTTTCCTTAAAGTCTTCAAGCCTTTAATGGTTCCCCTCAAAGTCTTCAAGCATTTTAATGTTTTATCTTCTTTTTCTCATTTAAATAAATTAATATTTATTTAAATATTTATCCAAATTCAACTTACACCATTTAATTGAAATAAATGATTTTATTTTAATTGAAAATACCAAAATTTCTCCCACTTGCATTTTCCTACAAAATCCACTTGTATGCCTAAACCCCTTCTAGATTCTTCTAAACCCTTCCTAATTAGCCTAATCCATCTCCTAAATATTGTCACATTCCTAAGCAAATTGGAGTCACTTCTCAAAGACTCCAAAGTCTTTGAAAAGCAATTAATGCTTTGTGTGTTCAACAAATTAACCCTCAAAGTCTTGGATAACCTTTGAAAGCTTTCAACCTTCAACCACTTAATCCCCAAAGTCTCCAATAACCATTAATGGTTAATTCAACCCTCCCACATGGTTAAAACATTTGTTTTGACTCAACCTCTACCCAACCCAAAGGTCTCATCAGGCCATTAATGCTTTGACCATGATTATCTCTTAAACATTTGCACAAAGGTTTATCCTTGGATTAACTCTTAATCCAATGGGTAATCTTAATTTAGACTTGACCCTTACCTTCTAGATAGCCATGAGGTCTTCTCAGGCCTTTAATGCCTCCAACCTCTTCTCTCAACCCAATCCTATGTTGAAACTTGTCACCATTTTATTGGTGCCAATTGTGCACATGGATCCCCAACTTTCAATCCTAACCCTTGTTAAGATTGCTCAATCTTAACCCTTCATTTCCCTATTTCTTCTATAAATAGAACCCTTCTCCTCAAGCAAAAGGAGAAGCATTTTAGAGTATTGTTGTTATACTGGCATTAGCATAGAGCTTTTTCATAGCATCACTATCTACTCTAGCATAGTATTTAGCTTTTCATTTCATATTTGAAGCTTAGTATTAAATCTCAATCCTCCATAAGCATCCATAGTGCAAAAAGCTGCTGAGAGCTACACTCATTTGGGACTTGGAGAGGAGAGGAACAAGGGAGGAGCAACTATGAGCATCTTGATTAGCTATTTCATTTTATGTTTATATGCTTTCTATTTCATGCTTAATATCTCTCTTGATATGCCTGTTTAGGATAATCTTTTGTTGCTAACACTAACGTTTGTTTCTTGTGCTCTTGTGTGTGTTGCCATCAAACAGATTTTCTAATCCTTTTTGCAGAGCATCATATATATATATATATATATATATATATTTTAACATTAGAAATATATATATATATATATATATATAATTATTTAATGATATATATATAACAAAGGAGTATTTGCTTATGAAAATAAGAACATGAATAAGATAGATAAACAAACAATTGTTTTAGATTGGTTTTCAATAAACAGAAGGTTAATATTTTCCAATATTCACAGGGGAATAGAGAGTTTATTTCCAGTATGCACAGGGAGATAGTTTATTTCCAGTATTCACAGGGAGATAGTTTGTTTCCAGTATTCACAGGAGGATTGTTTAATCAACTAATATTTGCAGGGAGATCTTTATTCAACTCATAGGGAGGTTTATTTATCTAATAATCACACAGAGAGATTTAAAATAATCATAGAGAGAGATTTAAAATAATCGCAGAGAAATTTAAAATAATTACAGAGAGATTTAAAATAATCATAGAGAAATTTAAAATAATCACAAAGAGATTTAAAATAATCACAGAGGAAATAATCATAGAGATATTTAAAATAATCACAGAGGAAATAATCACAGAGAGATTTAAAATAATCATAGAGAGATTTAAGAATGAGATTCAGAATTCCATTCGAAAAACCAGAGAGATGGATTAAAGGGAAGAAATAAAGATTCAAATCACATAGGAAGAATTTTAATCTTAGAAAGAGAGAGATTTTAAACAAATAAAAGAATATGATTTTCTTTTTGCTAAAATCTTTGGAAAAGGAAAAAAACAAAAAGTAAGATCTTGTGCATATTTTCTTAAGGGAAATAAAATAAATAAATAACTATGAAAGCATTATCATTATTATTTATCCCCAAATGAAATATTTAAATTTTAATAAAAGAATTTCTTTATGGAAAGGAAGATCTATAACTATTTTTTGAAAAATATGAATTCCTCATAAGTGAATGTGAAATAACAAGGAAAGAACCTGGTTTATCGAGCTTGAAGTTGAATCCACTAGTTATCCTTTTGATCCTTCCTTGCAACTTGAGAGAAATCCTTCAACAATAACTTAAAATTCTTGCAATGAAAAATGAACTACCAAAGAAGCTCTACTTCTAAAACTTGGGAAATTTTCTTCAAAACATAATCAACTCCCTTCTTTGAAACTTGCATATAATTTTATAAGAAAATTCCCTCCATTCCACTATCTAGAAAATTTAATTAAAAAGGAGATTCTTTCCCAATTTTGGACTTCATGCAAATTGATTAGACTTAGTGGGGGAGTTACATGAAAGGTGGTGGAGAATCTTCTAGAAGCTTCTTATTCTTCCTACAACATGTGCCATAATTGGATGTGGAAAAATAAATAAATAAAAATAATGTATATTTTCCATGTGTGTGTGTGTGTATTATTATTTTATTCTTTTATAATATTCATTCAATCATTTAAATAGCTTATCCAAAAATACAATAGAATTGTATTTAAATCAAAAGGTGATAAAGGAGGGTTGTGACACCAAAAAGATACCTTCATCACTTCTAGCGTCAAACTTTCCAATATCTTCATTTCTCTTGATATAACATTTGCTACCAAAAACTTTGAAATATTTCACAGTAGGAACATGACCAAACTAAAGCTCATAAGGGGTCTTATCGGTATCAAATTTGATATAAAATCTATTAAATGTATAGACTACAGTGCTAATAGCTTCTCTCCAGTAGACCTTTTGAACATTTCCTTCAATCAACATAGTTCTTGCAACATCCAAAATAGTACGATTCTTTCTCTCAACAACTCCATTCTATTGTGGGGTTCTAGGAGCAGATAGTTGTCTTCTGATTCCATGCATATCACAAAATGAATTGAACTCACTGGAACAAAATTCTCCACCTCTATCAGATCTCAGACACTTCAACTTCAATCCGGACTCAGCTTCAACTTTATCTTTGAATATCTTAAATTTCTCAAATGCTTCTGATTTCTCCTTCAAAAAGACAACCCACATCATCCTAAAATAATCATCAATTATCAGCACAAATTATCTATCACCCTGCACACTTCTAACATTTGTAGGTCCACACAGTTTAGTATGCACAAGATCCAACAATCCTATAAATGTATACTGTTTATTCTTGAAAGAAATCCTTGTTTGCTTACCCAACTGATATTCTATACATACCAAATTAATAGGTTTAACAGTTTTAGGTAGATCTCTAACAACTTGTGTAGAACTAACCTTAATCAATGAATTAAAGTTTACATGACACATTGTTCTATGCCACAACCAACTCTCATCTATCTTAGAAATCAAACAACTTTTCTCACAAGCATTCAAATGAAATTTTTTATCTTCAATCTTTGTTCTAGATGCAATCTCTATACTGAAGGCATTTAGGATCTTGCATTTACTATCCTTTAATTGTAGATCATAACCCTTATCAACCATCTATCCAAGACAAAAGATTATGCTTCAAACCTTCAACATATAGGACATCATCAGTGTTATGCTTACCATCAAAAGAAATAGAACCTCTCCCATGGATTACATAGGCTTTGTCATCTCCAAATCTAACTATTCCACCATCATACCTTTCAATGCTTACAAATTTGTTTTATCACTAGTCATATGATGTGAAAAACCACTGTCAATCACCCATTCACACTTTTCTTCTACCTTAGCAACCAAAGCTTTCTCCTCAATAGAACAACTAGTGGAATCAATAGGTATAGGTCTATCTTTTTTAATGATAATAAATACAACTTCATCTCCTTTTGATTCATCATCTATAACACCTTCATTTGCAGAATAATAATAGTTCTTCTAGTTCCTAAACTTCTGGTTAGACTTATAAGGCTTATCATACTTCTCATGCTTCTCATATATATCATTCCTATCATGTTTATCAAACTTATCACATTTGTCGTACTTAGCCATTCTCTCTGGGAATCTAGAAGCAAAATGTCCTATGTTATTACAAAAAAACATTTCAAGGGCAACTTTCCATCATACTTACCGACACCTTTAGGCAATCTCTGAGCAATCAATGCGTCAAGCTCATCAAGATCTCTTTCTTTCTCTGCTATTTATCTTCTTTATCTTTCATATCTGGATATCATGCACTCATCAGGATCAAATTTTTGCTTACCATATACAAATGCTAATTCTCTAAATGCAGTCTCAGACTTTCCATGTGATTCTCCAAATTTTCTCAACTCAAATGCAACAAGTTTTTCAACCAACATATGTATTGTTACTATAGTCATACTCAGGATCTCATCAATAGCGGCAAGCTTATGTTTATAAGTAGGAAGAAAGTATATCAACACCTTAGCAACAATCTCATCTTCTTTAATCTTTCCACCGGTACACCTGATACCAAGGACATTCACCTTAGCCATGTATGAATGTATGTTCTCATCATCTCCCATCTTCAATGTCTCATACTTTCCTTTCAAACTATGCAACTTAGCAACTTTGACTTAACTGTCACCTTCATACAAGATCTCAAGATTCTCCTAGATCTCATGTGCAGTCTAAAGTCCCATAACATTTTTCATTTTAGAACCAGTCAGGGCACTAAGCAATTCTTCCTTTCCTCTGATGTTATATATTATTCTTCCTTAACCTCATTTGGAGTGGACAGTCCATTCTGAGGAGCAACATAGACATTCATAGTAATCTTTGAGTAATCCTTTCCAAGACATTTCAAGTGCACCTCCATCCGGCTCTTCCATACAGTATAGTTACTTCCATCAAACCTTGGACTATCTGTCTCAAAAAAAATACCTTGGGATTCCATCTTGGATCTCCTCAAGAGATTAAGCTTCTACCAGAGGATCTAGCTCTAATAACAATTGTTAGAAGCAATCGAAAAGGAATACTGAGAGGGAAGGAGGGGTGAATCAATATTCACCATATCTCATAATTAAACTTCAAGACATAAACTAATAAATTGTAGCAATAAACAGATAAGAAAATTAATAACACAACACACAACACCGATATTTTTGATGTGGAAAACTCAGTTAAGGGAAAAGCCACTGTGGGAACCCATCCACAGTAAGATGACACTTTGCAGTAGTATGCGAAGTTATTACAATGGGGAATGAACATGCATTCAATCATACTGCCTAGAGCTCACTGCTCAAAAGATATTTGCCCGGAAGGCTACAACCCACAGGGAGGTCTCGTTGACTTGCAATATGTTTTGAACAACAATACAGAAGAAATGAATTACAATGATAGCATCTACAAATGCCTGATGACAGTTCCCGTTAAGCATAGTTGTTTTCTCTACAACACCAGTCTCACCTCAACACTTCACTGAATGATAAATCTCTTGTTTGCATTCACCTATCTAATAATCCAAACACTATATCGACACCAAAACTAAATGAATAACACACCTATATATACAATTCATCAACCTTGATAACAAAGTTGGCTAAACCCTCAACCCTCAAATAAAAAAATTATAGTACATGATACAAAGATTAATCACTGGACCAATATAATGATTTACATTACATAGCATGGACCTAATTCAAATCTCAAACTGATCTCATCTACTGGATTCACACCAAAATCAACTGCAACACGCTACACCATCAAAAGTACCACATAACATGAAAATCAACAGTTGACAAAAACCACCAAAAACTTGCACAACGATCAGTGCAGATTACCAAAATAAATAGAACACAACTAGGAAACTCCAAAAAGAATGTTAGAATCATCACTTATCAAATATTCATCAATCAACATCAAAAAGTTCAATAGCACAACCAATTAGCAGCTACCACAAAGAAAGATAACTTGTGAGCCACCACCAAATCACAAACCATCTGAAATTAAGATACACAAGATCATCCCAAATAATATCTCAAAACCTCAACACAATATTTGATCACACCGAAATATATCAGAAGAAATACCAAATTCTGGAAAGTAGTGATCAACATAACCAAAGTACAAAATTAAACTGGATCAGAAGATCTTCCCAAACTCACCGAAATAAACGACAAGAATATGTTGACATCAATGACAACAACATATCTTAGTATCAAAAATGAATAACCATATCCAAAAACTCCAACACAAACTTATCCAGAGATCCGAGTGTTTGAAGATGGGCTCTAATACCAAGTGTAATGCCTTGCTATGAGGCCCAAAGGACTTAAACAAAATAATCATCAATAAAATGTGAATAATTTTTTTTAATTATTAAAATAAAATTCATTTAAATACATTGAGATACATGATACAACAATACTAAGTTAAGACATACAAATAATAATAAGCAACAGTCTTCAAGGCCCCACAATGATGTTACTCAAGGATAAGATAACAGACATAAAAGAATACCAAGAGAAATTCAAAAAATAGATTACATTGTCTTACAAGGATCATGATACAAATATACATTGCCATGAGAATATACATATGATCATATGTTACATCACAAGGTATCCATAATGATAAAATCTCTATGAGAACAAACAATGGAGAGAATACATGAATCTGGTACATAAAGAGAGTCTTCAATCGTCCCATGATCCTTCATGAACAAGATGTAGGACGATCCAAAACCAAATGGGTGCGAATAACACTCCACCCAACCATGTGGTACCATGAGGTCTACCCCCTGTGCTAGGTGGTATTAGCCAGACCTAAGAGATGATATAAAGAATAGGAAAATACAAAGACACACAAGTGGCTCACAAAACAACAGTCACAAGAGACCCAAAAGGCTATAAACACAGGAACTCACATGAGACTTACAATGACATAAGCACATGGACCTCAACAAGGCTTAACCACAAGATGCTCAAAATAAAACAACCATCTTCCAAAGGCCAAGAAATCCATAGGAGGATAAAAGATGCAAGCTACCACTAGGTAGCAATAGGGAAGAGTGTCATCACTAGGTTGTCATGAGTTATGCTGGTAGGTCTTCACTAGGTCCTAACCCCCATCTTGGGTTACCCTACTGACCTCTCCCAACCCCCATATAAACACTAGTGGACCACACCAACCTTTTGAAAGGACAAGACTGGTGGAAGCCATTCCATGCCCTTCTCTACTTGCCTCAGCCCTAAACAAGCACCTGAGTGTAAGAGAGGCAACAAGAATTAATCTTTATTAATGTTATCTAGATACCCACCCAAATTTATTATTTTATATTATCACTTGATTACAAAACTCTCATTGAGTTACCCTGGTGACCACTTTGGGTCTTAACCTCCAATGAAAGCTACTCCCCCTTAACATGCACCTAGGAATCCAAATTCATTACAAGGCCTAAGACAACCAAAACACCAAGAGTCTAGACCCCTCTACCATAGCAAGATTGGTTGGCTTGCTAGAACAAGATAGCATATAGGGAGTATCCAAAGTAGGCTAGGAAAACTCCATCTATCTTCAAAATCATTTGAGGCTTGAACTCTTAATATCAAAAGAGAAGCATGACTATACATAAAAGAAACTATAACCTCCCCTCCTAAGCCTCTAGAATTCAAACACATAAAACCACACATCTGAGTATCCCCACAAAGAAAGACAAGATTCAAAGAAAAAGCAAGGTCTAATGATGCCTAATTCAAAAGAGTTAATTCAAATCTACCACAGAGACCATAATAACATTTATATATTAAATAGTTCCAAATCAACATTGATACTGTTATTCCATTAGCTCAATCATATTGTTTCACAATATTGTAATCCATTCCTATAAATTTGCTTTCATAATATTTGTTCAATTGCACAATAAATGAAGATGACCCAAGTTCATAAGAAGACTTGTGCATATATGTAATTACTAAGTAGTTCACTTAACCACATGATTAGCAAATAATAAGAATCATTGCATGAATAAACCTAAGTATATTTACTTTCTCAAAATTATGTCTAATTTCCAAATAAGTCTATATTTAACAAAATATATGTACATATACAATTATCGCAACTATATTCTACACTCAAATCTATTAATTTTAAAAAAACAAAACTAATTTAATCTTTTATTCTATCTTTATCCAACGTCTAGCTGTATTTATTCAAAATATAATTATTTTACCCATTTTGCTCTCTTATCAAATAACAATTTTTTTTCCAATTTATGAGTACAACATATTATCTAATCAATTGACCAATCTTAAATTTACATAACCCATATGCATTACATATACATAATGATGAATTGATGGACTATACAAATATATATTTATCTATTAACTTTACCAAAATAAAAGTATTAATTTAAATGTAAAATGCATTATATATATATATATATATATATATATATATATATATATATGATGAACGAATAGTACCAAACAGGTATTGAGAGGGGGGGGGTGAATCAATATAGACAAAATACTATCGAAAACCAGTTTGACAACAAATACTCCAAATGACTAGCAAGCAATGACACTGGTTGAAACAAAGTGCAACCGATAAGACCCAGAACAACTAAAACAATCATAAACCAATTACTCACTTAGCTTTCCTCTTAGCTCAATACTATAGTACCATTACACCCTCATGCATGAATAGGTAAACTATCATCTGATCTTCACAATAGTTAGTTCAATATGTTTTATAGACAGGCATAAAACACAGAACCATCATATGCTTAATAGGTAATAACAAAGCATCACACATGACACACATATTTTTCACATGGAAACCCAACTGGGAAAAACCATGGTGGGGATGAATACCCACAAGCTTCTTTTTGAACTCTTTAGAAGTCCACTTTGTTAGGAGCCTTGTCTGGTTAAAGATATTACAATAGGTTCTGCTAGGAACTGATCCTGTTAGGGATCACCTAGTTAAGGGTTAAACCCAAAACTCAATAGCTAAAGGATTTCAAGAACTCAATAGCTAAAGGATCTTCAGAGCTCTATAGCTTCCCAAAACTCAATAACTTCGAGTTACCCTGTTAAAGGATTTGTATCAAGCTGGTTAAGGCTACCCTGTTAAGGGATTTCACAACTGTTGAAGTGGTTAAAGATCAACAGAAATTACAATGATTTGATAATAGCACTCAATGCTAATGCAGATCCATTTTGGCTCCTCTTCACCTTCTGTACATTCACTTGGCAGGTATCTCTTCTCTCTTTTGGTTTGGCAAGAATCACGTATCACTTCCCTTGGATACACATATACAACTTTTGCCAACAACTTTAGAAAGAAACACAACATCGACCTTATAGGAATTAGATAGGTCGGTAGCAAAAACCCTAAACCCTAAACCTATTAGGTTAAGCAATTCAAACGGTTCAATCCTGATCGTTGAATCATACTGCATTAAATGCAACAATCTTGAATCGATCTCAAGACATTCTCCATCATCCATTATCCACCGATTTCATGGCGGCTGATAACCCATCACGCGTTATCACCATTTAACAAACTTCACACATTCCCAAGGTAGATAGGGATAGTTTTCTTCATGCAAGATCCTTCACATGCATAGGGCTTACGTGGAAACATGATCTGTTCTCCATTATACTGCTAACTCATCACACAAAGATCACCAATTGAGTCACACAGGCTTGAGGTACTCCAACCAGAAATCCTGAAGTGGAAACTACCTACCAACCGGTAGTCATACAATGCCTCCATGTACCAGTTCCCATAACTACATGCCGGTTCATCTTGAACAAATATATCGCTTCACTTTGGCATTTATACTGGTTCACACATATGTCGGTTCTCTCTTCCCACATATCACATATGCCGATTCACTTCATATCACATATTGACATCAATAACAACATACAATATCATTGTGTCCTTATACTAGTTCACATAATGCCAACAATCTCCCCCTTTGGCATTGATGGCAATATACAAAGATATCTCTCCACTTCACATCTTCTCCCCCATTTTCTGCAGATATCTTTTCCGCTTCACTCCTTCTCCCCCTTTGACAACAATGCTAAAGTGGAGGCACAAGCATCCCTGTTCCATTATGCTGCTCCCCCTGAGGAGTAGCATCCTTCAACACATTAATCAACAAAAATTTGACTATGCAATACCTGATTGTTGTGGAACAAATACTTTTAGTTCACCTCCTAAAGGAGCAGTACCCCCAATTCACCTCTTAAATGCACAAATGTAGTCTTTGGGAGAGGCTTGGTGAATATGTCTTCTAATTGCTCCTTATTGGAAACATGTTCCAGTGCAATCTCTTTATCCCGAACCTTTTCCCTCAAGAAATGATACTTAAGCTCAAAATGCTTGGTTTTAGAGTGTAAAACTGGATTCTTTGAAATATTGATAACACTTGTGTTATCACAGAATATACTTACCGGTTCAGATACAGGGATTTTGAAGCCATTTAAAACATGCTTCATCTAGATTGTCTGACTGCAGTTTATGAAAGTTGCAACATACTTTGCTTCTGCTGTAGACTAAGAGATACAACTCTGCTTTTTACTCATCCATGAGACCAGTCTACCACCGAGAAAGAATGCACCATCGGTTGTGCTTTTTCGGTCATCCACATTACCTACCCAATCAGCATTTGTGAATACTTTCAGAATGAAATCATTGTTGTATGGGTACCACAATCCATAGTCAATTGTTCCTTTCTAATACCTAAGAATCTGCTTGACTGTAACCAAGTGGGATTCTCTTGGACTTTTCTGGAACCTTGCAGTAATGCCAACTGCATGTGCAATATCTGGTCTGCTATGCACTACATAATGCAACTTACCAATCATTGATCAGTATTCTTTCTCATCAACCAGTGCAGAATCATCCTCTTTTGATAATTTGCAACCGGTCACCATCGGTGTACCAACCGGTTTGCTATCTTCCATGCCAAAGGTCTTCAACACCTCTTTGATATATTTGGATTGAGTGATAAAGATTCCATCTTTAATCTGCTGGATCTGCAGTCCAATGAAGAACTTAATCTCCCCTATGAGTGACATCTCAAACTCTTTCTTCATCTCATCAGCAAACTCATGACTCATCTTGTCATCTCCACCAAAGATAATGTCATCAACAAAAACCTCATAGATCAGGATCTGATCTCCTTCAGACTTCAAGTAGATATTACTATCTTCACTTTTTCTCTCAAATCTAATCATCACAAGATGGGAATGTAGAAGTTCATACCATGCTCTAGGTGCTTGCTTTAGACCATATAAAGCTTTATGTAGCCTGCACACCATATCATTGTCTTTAGATAGGTAAAACCCCTCTGGTTGCTCTATATACACTTCCTCTTCAAGTACACCATTTAGGAATGCAGATTTTACATCCATTTGATATACCTTGAATCCTTTAAAAGCTGCATATGCAAGAAGTATATGAACTCCTTCCAATCTGGCTACGGGAGCAAAGGTTTCTCCATAGTCTTCTCCTTCTTCTTGACCATATCCTTTGCACACCAATCTGGCTTTATTCCTAATCACTGTACCATCCTCATTCAGCTTGTTTCTAAACACCCACTTGGTGCCAATGACATTTTTATGCTCTGGTCTGGGTACCAAGGACCATGTACCATTTTTCTCTATCTGGTCAATTCCTCTTCCATTGCCTTGATCCAGTCTTCATCTTTATGAGCCTCTTTGAATAATTTAGGCTCAAATTCAGAGATCATACATGAGTTTTCTTTGATCTTTCTTCTTGTAAGGATTCCTGCATCCTTATCTCCTATGATCTTCTTAGGATCATGATTCAGCTTGACATACTGAGGAATGGTCTTTACTGGTTCTTCTTGCTTTTCCTCTTCATTCTCATCTTCATCAGTATCAGCATTCACTGGTTTAGGAACATTGTTATTGGTACTTGGTTGACTGACAACCAGTTCCCAGAAGGTTGCAACCAGTTCATTTACAACTTGCTCACTATCGGTTTCCTCATTTTTCTTAGAGGATACTTTCCATAATTCTCTGAGTCCTATTGTTGTAACACTTGAGAGCTTTACTCTTGGTGGAATATCCTAGGAATATTCCCTCATCACATTTAGCTTCAAATTTACCCTGATGTTCACTCCTCTTGATGTAACATTTTCTACCAAATACCCTAAAGTACCTAACCATAGGTGTCTTACCGGTCCAATACTCATAAGGAGTTTTGTCCTTACCTTTCTTGATGAGTACCCGGTTCATTGTATAGACGACAGTGCTCACCGCTTCTCTCCAAAAGGTGTGAGCTACCTTTCCTTGAATCAACATGGTTCTAGCTACTTCAACCACAATCTAGTTATTTCTCTCTACTAGTCCATTCTATTGTGGAGTCTGGGGGACAGACAATTTCCTCTTGATGCCAAATTCTTCACAATACTTGTTGAATTCACCGGAAGTGAATTCCCCTCCTTGATTAGTTCTAAGACACTTGATCCTTTTACCACTTTCCTTCTCCACTAATGCTCTGAAAGCTTTGAATTTCACAAAGGCTTCAGACTTGTCTTTCAAGAATGTGACCCACATCATTCTTGAGCAGTCATCAGTGAGAATCATGAAGTACCTATCACCCTGCACACTTCTAGTTTTCATAGGACCACACAAATTAGTATGCACAAGATCAAGCAAGTTGTCAACAGTGAAAGATTTACCTTTAAAGGTTGAAGAAGACATTTTCCCCAATTGACACTCTCTGCACAAGGTATTATCCGGTTTGCTTAGCATTGACAACCCTCTAACTGCCTTGATCTTACTAGCCTTCACAATGTTATGAAAGTTTACATGGCAGAGTCTCCTATGCCATATCCAACTATCATCAAACTTAGCCATAAGACATGTACTTATCTTTGAATTCAGATGAAATAGGTTACCTTTGGTTTGCATGCCAGTGGCCACCAATTCACCATATTTTCCTTTGATTCTATAGACTCCATTCTTGAATTCTAGAGTGATGCCATTGTCTTTCAGCTGGGCAACACTCAGAAGGTTGTGTCTGAGACCATCAACCCAGTACACATTGTCAACACTACTCTTTCCATTTAGAGAGATGGACCCTCTACCTTTGACCATGCATGGTACATCATTGCCAAAGCAAACCACACCACCATCATACTCCTCCAAGGATAGAAACTTGCTCTGGTCACCTGCCATATGGTGAGAACAACCACTGTCAATGATCCACTCATTGGAATTATCAAACTGGGAGACTAGAGCCTTCTTGTCTGCCACATCTTCCTTTACAGTAACAAACACAATGTCTTCATTCTCTTCATCTTTTGATTCCTCATCTATGACACCTTCATCAACTGCCACAAAATAGTTTCTCCGGTTTCCTCCTTTGAATTTCTTGAACCTTTTTGGTTTGTCCTTGTTATCGCCATTAGGATAGTTTATAGCAATATGTCCTATCCAATTACAAGAAAAGCATTTCAAAGGTATCTTACCTTTGTATTTATCGGTTCCTTTAGGAAGCTTCCTGGCAAGGAGAGCTTCAAATGCCATCAGAATCTTTTCATCATTCATTTCTCTGCTTTGTCTAGGTTCACCACTAGTGCTAGCTTCTTTTCCTTTTCTGGATGGTATAGTAGAGGCTTTAAATGTTGATTCAGTCTTTTGAACACTACCATCAAAACTATTTAGCTCATAGGCTATCAACTTGGCTATGATGGAGTCCAAGGATACCTTAGTCTTGTCTATTGATCTCAGCTCCTGAATAGTAGCAACCCTTATTGCATAGACTGGCAATAGGGATCTCAGGGCTTTGCTTACCATAGTGGAATCTTCTATTTTACCACCTGCACTCTTGATTTCTCCAACAACTGTTTTGATTCTTATTCCATACTGTTGGATGGTCTCACCTTCGACCATTTGCATATCTTCAAACTTCCCTTTCAGGCTTTCTTCCTTAGCCTGTTTTACATGTTCATCACCACCATAGATATTTTCAAGAGCATCCCATACCTCTTTGGGATTTACCTTGTCCTGAACATCAATAAACTCAATATCAGATAGACTACTAATAAGGGGTTCCATGACTTGCCCATTTTCTTGTATCTCTCTCTTTTCGTCATCGGTGAGAGCACCGGTAAGGACAACATAGACATTCTCAACATAACTCCAGTGTTGAGCACCCATGCTTCTGATGAATATCTTCATCCTATCTTTCCATATACCGAAATTCTCCCTGTTAAACTTTGGACCCTCCCTCTTCATCATTTGACTGGGATCTTTACCTCAAGTGGTTAAGCTTACAACATAGACGACCTAGAGTGCTCTGATGCCAATTGACAACTCAATGATGAATGAATAGTACCAAACCAGTACTGAGAGGGGGGGTGAATTAGTACAGACAAAATACTGTCCAAAACCGGTTTGACAGCAAATACTCCAAATGATTGGCAAGAAGTGACACTAGTTGAAACAGAGTGCAACCGGTAAGACCCAGAACAACTAAAACAATCATAAACCAGTTACTCACTTAGCTTTCCTCTTAGCTCAATACTATAGTACCATTATACCCTCATGCATGAACAAGTAAACTATCATCAGATCTTCACAATAGTTAGTTTAATATGTTTTATAGACATGCATAAAACATAGAACCATCATATGCTTAACAGGTAATAACAAAGCATCACAAGATAAAAGCATCACACATGACACACATATTTTTCACGTGGAAACCCAACTGGGAAAAACCACGGTGGGGATGAATACCCACAAGCTGCTTTTTGAACTCTTTAGAAGTCTGCTTTGTTAGGAGCCTTGTCCGGTTAAAGACATTACAATAGGTTCTTCTAGGAACCGATCCTGTTAGCCCGATCACCCGGTTAAGGGATGGCTATAATACCCGGTTAGGGTTACCTTGTTAGAGGATTTCAAAAACTCAATAGCTAAAGGATCTCCAAATCTCTATAGCTTCCAAGAACTCAATAACTTCGAGTTACCCTATTAAAGGATTTGTATCAAGCCGGTCAAGGCTACCCTGTTATTGGATTTCACAATTGTTGAAGTGGTTAAAGTTCAACAAGAATTACAATGATCTGATAACAACACTCAATGCTAATGCAAATCTATTTTGGCTCCTCTTCACCTTCTACACATTCACTTGGCAGGTATCTCTTCTCTCTTTTGGTCTGGCAAGAATCACGTATCACTTCCCTTGGATACACACATACAAGTTTTGCCAACAACTTTAGAAAGAAACACAACATCGACCTTATAGGAAACAGACAGGTTGGTAGCAAAAACTCTAAACCTTAAACCTGTTAGGTTAAGCAATTCAAATGGTTCAATCCTGACCGTTGAATCATACTGCATTAAATGCAACAATCTTGAATCGATCTCAAAACATTATCCATCATCCATTATCCACCGATTTCATGGCGGCTAATAACCCATCACGCATTATCACCGTTTAACAAACTTTGCACATTCCCAAGGTAGATAGGGATAGTCTTCTTCATGCAAGATCCTTCACGTGCACAGGGCTTATGTGGCAACATGATCTGTTCTCCATTATACTGCTAACTCATCACACAAAGATCACCGATTGAGTCACACAGGCTTGAGTTACTCCAACTAGAAATCCTAAAGTGGAAACTATCTACCAACCGGTAGTCATACAATGTTTCCATGTGTCAGTTCCCATTACTACATGTCGGTTCACCTTGAACAAATATACCGCTTCACTTTGGCATTTATACTGGTTCACACATATGCTGATTCTCTCTTCCCACATATCACATATGCCGGTTCACTTCATATCACATATTGACATCAATGACAACATACAATATCATTATGTCCTTATACCGGTTCACATAATGCCAACATATATATATATATATATATCTAACCCATAAAAAAAATACAAAATGGATTAATTACATTGCCCAAGATTCTTTTTAAATGAAATAACAAACTGATTAATTTATTTTCAAAGTCGTGATAGCAATGTCGAGAGAGATGGGATGGGGGGGGGGGATGATACCCACCACCATGGGTGCCCATGGTATCCATACTCGACACCCAAATAAAAATAATATGCAATACATAAAATAATAACATATATATATATATATATATATATATATATATATATATATATATATATATATATATATATATATATATATATATATATATATATATATATATCAAAACAGACTGACAGGAACACAATATTTTTTATTTTGAGAAGAGGATAATATTATATTAATTGAATCCAATACTCTAGATTACAGATAGACCCCCCCCAAAAAAATCAAATGCCCCAAATCCTTTAATTCCAAAAATTTATTTTATAATCAAATGAGTCAAGAATTTAATCTATACAAACCCCAGATTGAAAACTTTTGAAAACATAGAAGTTGCAATCAGAAAATCCTTGTTCCAAGCCAGAGAGCTAGCCAAATCCAAACCAAAGCCTCAACAAATATTGGCCAAGAAATTCCAGATTAATCTCCAAAAACATCAGCATACCGAAACAAATTCTCACTTCCTGAACTTTTCAAAAAACCCCCAAAATTCTTCACGACAAAGCCTCCCTGCATAACCCTCGAGTATGTGCAGGATCATGGTGTGCCAAAACAGGCCCTTAAGTGACAATGAAATTTCAGAAAAATCAGAGTTATGCAACTTGACATGAAAATTTGAATAAGTTGTGAACATTATTTTTAAAATATGTAAGAAGAGAATATATAGAAAATTGAATGTACTTTCTAAGCTACTAGTTGTTTTTTGGAAAAAAAAATCCTATTTTATGAAAATTTCAAATTTCAATGCAGTGGTACTAAAATTTCAAGAAAAAAATAAGAAGTAGACGTATGTCTAACCACCCTAATCACAATCAAATCTTAATATTCTTTTATAATATTTATAATATAAGTATTAGACTCATGTCCAGATGTGACACATATTTTTTAAATTTTTTTTATGAATTAAATAATTATTTATGATTTTTTTACTACAGCTTTTCAGAAATTCAGAAACTTTTACGTCTGACCACCTTAACTTGGTCAAAACCTTATGAATTTTTTTTTAAATTTTTTTTCCCTATAGTAGACAAAGCATAGAATGTGACGCATGTTTCGGTTTCAAAAAATGTTATACCGTTTGAAAGTTATGAGTGTTTTTCAATCAGTATATCAATCAGGACTATTGTCAGAATTCAATTAGAAAATAAATAATTATTATTTACTAAAGTCAAAATAAGACAAGCCTTATATTGTTGGAAAGATGGGAACGTCCTTAAAAAACCCTTTTCATTTTATCAATTTTGGCTACAAAAAAAGTCGTCAGCCACCAGTGTAAAGTCTGGAAAACCAGGGAATACTGAAAAACATGTTTTTTCAGTTGACTTTCCAGGCTTGTAACTTCCAAGCCTAATACCAAAGCATTCCCGAGCCAAAATTTGAAACTTGAAAATTTGAGTACAAAAATCGGATATCAGATAAAATTGGATACCGGATTTTATCCGATATCTAATTTTTGTACAAAAATTTGCAGTCCCTGATGAATTTCCCTTTGCCGCCATTTATGAAGTAAACTACCACATGGCAGAAATCCGATATCTGATTAAATCGGATATCGGATTTTATTAGTCATATTTTAAAGAGGGAGAGAAGGAGAGGGAGAGAGGGAGAAAGAGAGAGAGAGAGAGAGAGAGAGAGAGAGAGAGAGAGAGAGAGAGAGAGAGAGAGAGAGAGAGAGAGAGAGAGAGAGAAGGAGAGGTAGAGGGAGATAGAGAGGGAGAGAGAGAGAGAGAAGGAAGAGAGAGAGAGAGAGAGAGAGAGAGAGAGAGAGAGAGAGAGAGAGAGAGAGACCATATGACCCGTAACGACACAATTTGGTGTCTTAAGGGGACCTATGGTGTTTTTAGGGGTCATATGGTGTCTTGGGACACCATAGGACCCCTTAAGACACCAAATGATGTCGTTAGGGGTCATATTGTGTCTTACGACCCATAACTATGACCCTGAATGATAGTTATGTGATATGGTGTCCCATGAACCCTTATGACCTCTCAGGACACCATATGACCCCTAATGACACCATATTGGGTCGCTTTGGGTCATATTATGTCCTAAGGGGTCATATTGTGGTCTGTGACCCCTTAGGATGCCATATGACCCCTAACGACATGATTTGGTGTCTTAAGGGGTCCTATGGTGTCTTGGGACACCATAGGACCCCTTAGGACACAATATGACCCAAAGCAACCCAATATGGTGTCATTAGGGGTCATATGGTGTCCTAAGAGGTCATAAGGGTTCATGGGACACCATATGACCCCTATGGATACCATATGACCCCTAATGACACCATCGGACCCCTTAAGACACCAAATCATGTTGTTAGGGGTCATATTGTGTCCTAAGGGGTCCTATGGTGTCCCAAGACACCATATGACCCCTATGGACACCATATGACCCCTAACGACACCATAGGACCCAGTAAGACACCAAATCATGTCGTTAGGGGTCATATTGTGTCTTACGGGGTCGTAGGACATAATATGACCCCTAACGACACAATTTGGTGTCTTAAGGGGTCTTATGGTGTCACAAGACACCATATGACCCCTTAAGACACCAAATCATAACATTAGGGGTCATATTGTGTCTTATGGGGTCGTAGGACACAATATGACCCCTAACGACATGATTTGGTGTCTTAAGGGGTCCGATGGTGTCCCATGAACCCTTATGACCTCTTAGGACACCATATGACCCCTAATGACACCATATTGGGTCGCTTTGGGTCATATTGTGTCATTATGGGTCATATTGTGTCTTAAGGGGTCCTAGCGTATGACCCCAAGCATTCGATCGAGTGGGAGGGCAAAACAGGAGCATGCGTAGGGTATTGTTCATTAAATGAATTGTATTGTTCATTGAATGAATTTTATTGTATTGTTGATTAAATGAATTGTATTGTTCATTAAATAAATTGTATTGTATTGTTCATTAAATGAATTATATTGTTCATTATAAAAACAACACTTACGATGAAATGAAATGAATTGTATTGTTCATTAAATAGCCATTATTAACCATTGTTAATTATTGGAATGAAGATTAAAGATTTCCATGATAACACCACACATAGATGAGCAACAATTTATATGATCGAATATCAACTTTTGTATATATAAAAATGTCGAATGATTAAAAATGTATGTCCATACACAAATATGGCATAAACACCAATTGAAACAAAATGTATGTCTAAATATGTGAATGTATGTCCATATACAAAATATACATGCCAACTAGACATGTAAGCATCCCAAAACTATCTATAACATCCTAAGTTGTTGATGGATCATCAAAATCGATCCTCTTCGCTGCACTGCTCAGCTCTGAAGGATCCTGCACAAGAAAAACAAACCACGATTAATATTAGTTATATTATATAATTCACATTTGAAAAGTTAACATAAAAATGAACTATTCATGTTTACCTCATCTCCACATTTTCTCTTCAGCTTTGCAGGACTCTTGATGTATGTCTTTGGTAGAGGAGGTATGTTTTGAATATTTTCATAAACAACCTACATATGTTTAGAAACATGACATTGATACAAGTTAGCATATAATTGTCACTGATAATAACAAATTATATCTACTAATCAAAAAATAAAATAAACACACATCTACTCGAGGCATCTTTTCTTCTTCTTCAGGTATATTGGGTGTAGTCATCAAGGATGTGAAGCCAAGGATTCTCTATATATATACACAACAAGTATATGAAACTATCAATCTATGTCTAGACATGTATAATCACTATAAGTTATTTAAACTATTCATTCAATCATATTTGCATTCAATTACCTTTCCCTTGTCTCCAATTGCACTACCAGATCCTAGATCACACTGCACCGCACTCGTGCTACTTGTGCCCTACAAGAGTAAAATAAGATATACATGCAAGTTACTACATAATCTAATTAATACAAATATAAATGATGAGCATGTATGTACAATAAAATACAAACTACTAGGTGCAATAATATATGTACCGTCAAGCTATTGAGGCCAAATGAAATGGCCGACAAGGTGCCCTCCTGAATCTGTCTCAACTCATCCTCAATCATCAACTGTTAAATAGACCATGTAAATAAAAATTAGTACTTAATATTATCTAATTTATAAATATTTAATTAAAATATAACATGAACTGTGAAAACACAAATCTTACCAATACATCATCAATGTATGATGATGGTGCCTCCTCACCTCTAGCATGTGAGGACTCCCCAGGGTATCCTCCAATCTATGTAATAACATCTGGTGCATCATGCATCTCATGCACCTCGTAATCTGTATTGTCCACAACAGGATCAACGGGCTGTCCAACTGGACCCAAGCATACATGCCCACACATGACACAACTATGGGGCACGCATATGTGTGGAGCCGAGGATGATGTGTCAGCACCACCCGATACACCACTACCATCAAAAGTAGGCTGAGCTACTGACGCAGCCTGAGAAACCAAAAGGCTACTCAAAGAGTGAATAGCCGATATGGTCTGTGAAGCCGCCTCACAAATTAGATCAAGATGCTGAACTGCAGGTAGGGGATCAACAGGAGGAGGGGGGACATATGGGCCTTGGACTACTCTGACTGCCCTAGGTCTATTTTGGGGCATACCTAAACCTACACCCTGGAAAGGTTGGATGTCAAAGTAGTACACATGTTTCTGTAAAACAAACTCAGCATACAATTTTTTTATGAAATAGAAGGGGATATCAAGATTGTTGTTAGGTGGTTTGTCGAAAACCATCCACCAACGATACCAAAAGTTTTTCACAATCCCATCATTTGTGCATCATTTGATAGAAAGTTTTGTTTTTTGGAGATCTACAGGCTGACCAATACGGGGATTGACAAACAATGAGGCAATTTCGGCTTTGGATATCTCAAGATCCTTGATATCCTTATACGACAAGCCATCTGCATATTTTTCCTTCATAGAATCTCGCCACAAAAGGGCGGCATCGTGCTCCTCAATCATGGTTTCCATACTTTTTACGATTGATGTGAGAGGATCAAACAATGGATTTAGATGAGGGATCCTACGATATACTTCTGCAATCCCCCTCAATTCATTCAAATTTTGTGCAATCAAATCTTCAATTGAGGGGGGGTTTGGAAAATGAGGGTTTGGTTGTTGCAGTTGTGGTTGGTCAGTGTTTTCATTGTTATCTCCCATTTTTAACCTAATTGAATGTAAACAATTAAATTTAGCTAACAAATTTAAACAATTAGGTATTTGATTTTAAAAAAACCTAGTTTTCATGAAAAAAAAACCATATTTTCAATGAAAAATCAAATAAACATTCACAAAAAATACAAAAAATGAATGAAAATGATTCAAAAAGACAAAATTCTTACCTCTAAATCAATTTTTTAGCAATTTTTTGTCAAAAAATCGGATATCGGATTTTGACAAATTCGCGCGACCCGTGAGTTAAAAATGACTCACAGGACTGTCATTGTCTAAATATAAAAGTCTCAGAAAATCAGATATCGGATAAAATTGGATATCCGATTTCAACACTTAAATTATTTTTAAATAGCATATATAATATAATAATATATTATATAATATATTATTATATTATATAATACGTATTGTATTATATTATATATATTATAATATAATATAATATAATATAATTTAATATTATATTATACGTAACATATAATATATTTTTTAAATTAAAATTACAAATAAAAATCGGATATCCAATTTTATCCGATATCTGATTTGCATAGGTAATTACCAGGCCAAGGTGTACTGACACCTAGGCCAAGCAAAAAGTCAACACGAATTTTCGCATTTTTAGGTGAGTGAGGAAGGCTATTTTTTTCACATCGCCACTTTTTGGCCCCCCTTGATCCTGCACTAACCCCCCCATAAAGCTCCCCAAAATAACCTCACCCCTAGCATGAGAGAATGGTTCAAATTTAAAATCATTAATTTCTTTTTGGTAACTCCCATCATGCACATAAGCAATTAAATGCCCATAAAGAAATTAATTATTTTTATTTGTCATTATAATAATTTATAAAAGAGAACGGTAAATTATTTAATTATACTTTTAATAAAGCAAGGATTATTTTATGAAAGAAAACATATACAATTAAATTATGTCTCTTTTAAACCAAAAAATTCTTGAGTACAATTACCAAATTAGATGTTTAATTAATTAAATTAATTTTAAACTTGCACTATAAACATTTATTAATAAAAAAACAAAAAATAAGAGGTATAAAGTACTATTTATAATAAAATTAAATCTTTGAAAAATTAATTGATTCACACAAGCCAACTCTAAGAAGACGACTGCAACAACATACACTAAAACACAAGGACGAGACCGATAAGAGCAAAACTGACTATGACCACAAGGATACCTAACAAGGAGATTGTGTCTAGGGTCTAACTGATAACTACTTTTCCACTTTTCTATTGGTCAAAGAGCACGCTCAGACCTGGAGATTCAGATGGTGGCAATGCTTGGTACCTGCAGGTGCATAAACAAACTATTGCACATGCAAATACATTATTCCAACATAATAGGCACATTGGTGGAGGAGAGTCATGACATTCCATGTCCCTCTGAAGTGGGTGATGCAATATCATCCCCTCACTCCCCATATAGACTCGTACCCATACAAGTAGATGAACACAAGAAATATATCATACATAAAGAAGATATGTCAGTCTAAGGTCAGTATATACACATATAATCTAACATCTAACCATAAGAGACTATCATCTAGTCACATAAACCATTAAAGAAATCAACTAGAGTCAAACTAAGTTAAATGGAGACTGATCGAGGGAGGGGCATTACAATGCTGCTAGTGGTAGCTTCTCTATCATGCCAATCGCTGGGGTCACTAGGTACTCGAGGATTGAGTGTATTGGCTATGGGTGAAGGATGAGAGTTGTGACATAGGTCGGTCCAATAGTGGGATGCTCACCCAAACCACTCTAGTGGTTGTCTGGGTTTTCAATTTGTGAATTAGAGAATCACCCCCTTTGAAATGAATACTTTTTTGAGGACTGAGGATGAACCGCACAATAATCTCCATTTTAGAATCATAGATAGCATGCAATGTACCATACAAAAGTGAGAGCGACAACCTAGGGTGGGTGGGAGGCTTTAAACCCCTCACCTTGGTGCCCCACTTAGCCCCCCATCCTCTTTTATAACTTACACAATGGTTTTCAATATAATTATTTTCATATTTTAAATTATTATTATTATAGATTATAGATAAATTTCTAATGTTTGATTTCATATATATTTTCATATTTCATTAGTATTTTATTTTAATATTTTATTTTATCAAATATGTCAATCATATAATATAAAAAATAAAAAAATACTTATCTAGAGAACATTAAACTATTTCATATTATTGTAATTTTTTTAATAATAGTTTAATTTAAAATATTATTATTTTTAAATATATTTCATAAAAAAAATTATAATATCTAATTTCATACATATTTATAACATCTCTACACTATTTGATTTTATTAGTATAAATATAAAATTTATTCCTAAAATCAAGGTTTTTCCATGTTCAAAAAATTAGAAATTTAAATAAATGTATCCTTAATACAAATAATAATATACATCTCTTTTCCAAATAGAAAAAGTAACAAAAAAATAGAAAAAATATTTTTTAATTATTATAAAAAAGTTATTAAATTTTTTCATCTCAAAAAATGTCCTTAAAAAAATTTAAAATTGCAAATGGCTTTAGAGATTCATATGGTTAAAAGAAACAAGCTCTCAAATTATAAATATTGGTCATCAATTTGTGTTCCAAATATATGTTTGGAAGAGAATAAATGAAATATTTTTAAATCATGTTCTTGCATTGTATTTTTACACACTTATGAATGTGGTTTACTATGTAAACAAGTGCCACGTAGTGGTTAGCACTTGCAGTTTAGATTTGTAATAGTAATTGAGTATGCTTTTTTTTGCAAACAATTAGCAAATACAAGAGATTAATAATTTTGTAACTATAACTTTAATTGAATCCTAACCCTAATTAAGTTGTAATCTTATTTGAACCAATCTTAACCCTTACCCTAACCCTATTTTAACTCTAATAAAGTCCTCTCTCTAATTCCAATTATAACTCTAATCTAAATTGAATTGTATTCCTAATCTATTTGAATCCTAACAATAATTTTGTTAGGGTTTCAAGCAGATCCAAAGCAAATTTGAACTAACAATTATATGCAGATTTAAATTCAAAAAATAAAGAAATAAAACAAGACACAGATAACATAGAGATTTAACATGGTTCGCCCAAAATGGGTTACGTCCACCATACACAACCGTCCAATCTTTCTTATTATCCAGCAAAATAGTACATCAACCTTACAATGCCTTAAGCATCCCAACTACTTATAACATGTGTTTTTAGGGCAACAAACAAAGTCAGCCTTTTTAGGGTTTTATTACAATGTCGGATTTCATCAACAAAAAACGATAATTTTTTTTTTCTAATACATGGCGAGGATACGTGTTGAGTGTACAGTACTTTGTTAATTAGTCACCATATATCAACAATCTCCCATTTGGAGACTAATCAGGCTCCACACCAAACAATCTCCCACTTGGAGACTGATATAAGATAACACCACTGTACTTGCAACACCTACTAGATAAAACACTTGGACTTGATTGGTATAAATTCCACACTTATCAATCAAGAAGACCAACAAATACTGATGAAGAAATCAGCTTCTCATGTGGAACTGCCTTCGTAAACATATCAACAGGATTCTCACTTATGTGAATCTTCTCAAGCCGTAACTAACCCTCCTCCAAAACAGTTCGGATGAAGTGGTATTGAGCTGAATGTGCTTTGTCCTTGAATGTAAAGCAGAGTTCTTTGCAAGATGAATGGCACTTTGGCTATTAGTATACAATGGTCAATCCTCCTGTGTCTAACCCAATTCCTCTAGAAAATATTGTAACCAAATCATCTCCTTGCTGGCTTCTGTAGCAGCAACATACTCAGCTTTAGTGGTTGAAAGTGCAACAACCTTTTGCAGCCTAGAAATCCAACTGGCTGCAGTTCCTCCTATAGTAAAAACATACCCTATAGTACTCCTTTGTGAATCAATATTGCCTGCCAGATCAGAGTCAACAAGTCCACTCAGAGTAGCATTAGATCCTTTGAAACATAATGCCTTCGTAGTAGTTCCTTTCAGATACCGAAGAATCCATTTCACAACACTCCAATGTTCCATAATCGGATTACTCATAAACTTGCTCACAACTCCCACTGCATGTACAATATTTGGCCTTGTGCAAACCATTGCATACATCAGACTACCAACAACTAATGAATACGGGATGTTAGACAATTTATTTACCTCTTCCTGTGCCTTTGGGCACATCTCCTTAGTCAATTTGAAATGACTAGCCAAAGGTGTACTAACTGCTTTTGCATCCTACATGTTAAATCTTTTCAACACCTTCTTTATATACTCGCTTTGGGACAAATTCAAGGTTCTATTTTTCCTATCCTGTGTAATCGTCATACCGAGAATTTTCTTAGCTGCACCCAAATCCTTCATAGCAAATGACCTGGCTAATTTCTGTTTAAGATCATTTATGTGTTGCATGTTAGACCCAACAACAAGCATGTCATCAACATAAAGCAATAGGATAATATAACTGCCACTATCCAATCTCTTAAAATATACACAATGATCAGAATGACATCTATGATAACCGTGTTCAGCCATGAAACTGTCAAATTTTAAATACCATTGTCGGGGTGCTTGCTTTAGGCCATACAAACTTTTCTTCAACCTGCACACCAAGTTCTCCTTACCTTTGACCTCATATCCTTGTGGTTGCAACATGTAAATTTCCTCCTCCAAATCTCCATGGAGAAAAGTTATTTTGACATCTAATTGTTCAAGATGTAAATTATCTGTAGCCACAAGACTAAGTACAGTTCTAATTGAAGTCATTTTTACAACTGGAGAAAATATTTCATCATAATCTATACCCTTTTTTTGTGCAAAACCTTTTACCACAAGTCTGGCCTTATATCTTTTTTGATCTCCTTCCTCCTCCTTCAGCCTATAAACCCATTTGTTAGGCAAGGCTCCTTTTTCTGCAAGCAAAGGGACTAAGTCCCAAGTCCTATTTTTCATCAAGGAGTCCATCTCCTCTTTCATGCCTAGCTCCCACTGTTGTTTGGCATCCACTTGCATTGCTTTTTCATATTCTTCTGGTTCACCAGAATCAGTTAATAAAATAGAATACAAAGAAGGAGAAAATCTTTCAGGGGGTCTACTTGACCTTGTAGAACGTCTAATAGTTGTAGGAGTTTGTGGGACATTTTGTTGTTGCTGAGCATCAGGTACCTATGGCATTTCATTTTTAGGAATCTCATCCAACACCACATATTCTTGTTTGTCCTATTCATGCATCTTTTCCTACATCTGTTCTTTATACATAACCTTCTCATTGAATATAACATCTCTACTTCTAATTATTTTCTTATTTTCAAAATCCCATAACCGATAGCCATATTCATCTATCCCATATCCAATGAAGGTACATTTATGAGATTTAGCATCAAGCTTGGTTCAATTTTCTTTATCAACATGGGCAAAAGCTTCACAACCAAAGATTTTTAGAAAAGAATAATTTACCTTTTTACCAGTCCATGCCTCCTCTGGAATACCACCATCCAAAGGGGTTGAAGGTCCTCTATTTATCAAATAGACAACAATATGTACACCATCTGCCCAAAAATGTAAGGGCAATCTAGCATGCAATCTCATGCTCCTCGCGCGTTCCATGATAGTCCTATTCATTCTCTCTGACACACCATTTTTCTGTGGAGTTCCTGGAACTGTCTTTTGCTTTCAAATCCCATTTAAGGAGCAGTAATCTTCAAATTCTTTTCTACAGTACTCACCTCCATTATCCGATCTGAGACACTTCAACTTTTTTCCTATCTCATTCTCAACCAAAGCTTTCCATTTCTTAAAAGTTTCAAAAACATCTGATTTTTGTTTTAGGAAATATACCCATGTTTTTCTAGTTGAGTCATCAATAAAAATAACATAATAACAAGAGCCACCAAGAGATGATACCTGAGGCGGTCCCCATACATCTGAATGTACAAGCTCTAACTTCTCACTCTTCTTCTCTTTCCTAGCCTTGAGAAATCTGACTCTTTTCTGTTTACCATAAATACAGTTTTCACAGAACTCTAAATCAATCTTCTTTAGTCCCGGCAATAGATTTTTGGAGTGAAGGGTTTTCATCCCTTTCTCACTCATGTGCCCAAGCCTATGGTGCCACATTATCGAATCTATTCTTGCAACATCTATTGTTGTTGTCCTTGTAGTAACTTTATCTGTAGCAGCTAGGGTAGAGTAAGTGTTACCAGTACACAGATATAATGTGCCTACCTTCGCACCTTTAGCTACTACTAATGATCCTTTAGTGATCTTCCACATATTGTCTGAGAAGGTAACTATGCAACCTTCACTACCTAGTTGCCCTACAAAAATTAAATTTATTCTTAAATTAGGAACATGTCTTACCTCCTACAGAAACCAGTCATTTCCATTCTGCAACTTGATCTTTATCTTTTCTTTTCCAACAATTCGACAGGGCTCATCATCACCCAAATATACCTGTCCAAAATCACCTTGAACGTAATCTAGAAAATATTTTCTATGGGGTGTAGCATGAAATGAAGCCCCAAAATCTATTACCTAGGAATCATTAACATTATCCAAACATAAGATTAAAGCATCTTGTAAAGTATTACTTGCAATATTAGCTTCCTTACTGTCATTTTCATTTTTGTCTCCTTCTTTGTTTTTCCGAAACCAACAGTCTTTCTTTAGATGACCAGGCTTTCCGCAGTACCAGTAATCTTTCTTTCCTCTAGATTAAGAGCATCCTTTCTTTGACTTCCCTCATGACTTCTCATTCCCAAGCCCTTTTCCTCTTTCCTTTGATCTTCCTCTGTTCTCCACATTTAAAACACTACTCGATGATGTTGGAGTCTCACCTGTGCTTTTCCTTCACATTTCCTCACTTAGGATAACACCAACAATATCATCAAATACCAAAGTATTTTTACCAGAGACAAAGTTACTTACAACCATAACCAAGCTATTCCAGCTTTCTGGCAAAGAACATAAAATCAAGAGAGCCCTAACCTCTTCTGCAAAGGTAATTTTTACCAAAGACAATTGACTCGTAATTGTATTAAATTCATTTAAGTGCTCCGCTATAGATCCTCCCTCACTCATTTTCAAATTAAACAAACGCTTCATAAGAAATACCTTATTCGAAGCCGAGGGTTTCTCATATAACTTAGCCAATGTCGCCATCAAATCTACAATCATTTTTGCTTCTGTGATATTGAATTCTATAGACGGTGCAAGGCACAATCGAATGGATCCCAGTGCCTTTCTATCTAAAATGTCCCACTCTTCATTTGACATTGTGGTTGCTTTCTTTACCTTTCCTTCCAACGGCTGCCACAAATCCTTTTGATATAGGTAATCCTCCATTTGCATTTTCCATAACTGATAATTCTGGCCGTTAAACTTTTCGACCTTGAATTTGGAATCCTCCATTGCTCCCACTCAAATCTGAGAGTCCTGCCAATTTACAGAAAACTTCGCTCTGATACCAATTGTTAGGGTTTCAAGCAGATTCGAAGCAAATATGAACAAACAATTATATGCAAATTTAAATTCAAAAGATAAAGAAATAAAATAGGGCACAGATACCACAAAGATTTAATGTGGTTCACCCAAAATGGGTTATGTCCACCATACACAGTCGTCAAATCTTTCTTATTATCAAGAAAAATAGTACATCAACCTTACAATGCCTTAAGCATCCCAACCGCTTATAACATGTGTTTTTAGGGCAACAAACTAAGTCGACCTTTTTAGGGTTTTATTACAATGTCGATTTTCATCAACAAAAAATGACTGAGTGTACAGTATTCTGCTGAGTGTACAGTACTTTGCTGATATGTGCTAAGTGTATAGTACTTTGCTAATTAGTCACCACATATCAAAAAATTTAACCCTAACCCTAAATCAAAATTTTTACCTATAAGGCTAATTGATCCTTAACCCTAACTCCAATTTAACTCTATACCTAGCCTTTATCCTAACTAAATCCTTTCCCTAACCAAGTTTGAATTATAACCATAATTTAATCCAAACTCAAATTTTCTTTTATAACTTTAATTAAATACTAATTGAATCATATTCCTAACCCTAATTGAACCCTAATCCTAATTAAACTCTAACACTAAGCTATAAATCTAATCCTAATTGAACTATAATCCTAACCCTATTTTAATATTTATTTAAGACTGTGATTAATGAACAAATCATAAATTATACTTAAATAGTAGTAAAGAAAACTTAAATATTTACTTGTAGCAAAATAGATGAAAGTGAGAACAATTTTTTTTATATTACATTGTATTAATATTCATTATATTATTTTTCACTGATTTTTCTTTAATTATTTTTGTAAACATTATTATTTTGTAATATATTACATTAATGTCTATTCAATGAAATTATCTTCAATATTAACCATATTCTAATCTTTTTTTATTTTTTTATTATAAAAAATGTTAATTTTATATTTTTTTAAATTATTAGATTATTATTTTTAATTATTCTAATTACTAATATATTATATTGTTGACTTATTATATTATTATCAATACTAGTACTTTAATTATTAAAATATTTTAATGTTAAAAATTATATTGCTATTTTATAATTTTTATGACTATATTAATAATATTTTATATTAAATTATGTTATTATTGTCCAAGTGGTTGAGCTTAGTTGGTTAAAGCATTGATTTCTCAATGTGGAGACCCAAGTTCAACTCCCATGAGGGACACCTCTGTGTAGAATTCTAAGTTGTGACTCTTGGTCTTCCATTGGTTGATTAAAGTGGATTTCTAAGTTGTGATCCTTGGTCTTCCAATTGTTGTTTGATGCTCGAATGAGCAAAAGATTTTCTACCTTGTAATGGTAACTACCAAGATTTTCATAATTAAAGGCAAAATTTATTTGTCATGGTAGTTACCTTGTAACACATATAAAATAAAATAAAAGTTTAGATTTATTTAAATTTCACATTATCAAATTGCATGAGGATTTTAAATAATTTGAAAAGAAAATTAAAGATTGAAGAAAAACAATTTCTATAATTTGAAATCTTACAAATCATGCATCTTAACTATTTAAAAATTAAAAAAAAAACATCCAAAGAAAAAATTCATAGATATAATTGGTGGAAGAGCAATTGAATAATAACAAGTTAATGAAAATCGTGTGTGGGCAAGTATAATGAAAAATCTTCTCATTTCACAAGGGATGCATCAATGATGTTTAAAAAAAAAGAAAGATCTGAAATATATAATTAGAAAACAAAATAAATTAAATTTTACATTTACTATAATCAATAGAGAGGAAAATAAATGATTTATTTTGAAATTATTAAATAAGAAGTTTAATTGTAGACTATAGAATAGTTGTTCAAAATTTTAATTCTATCTATTGATTGGTTGAATTAATTGAAAAATTGAATTGTATGAATGCAATAGTATCTTGCCTTGGTAGGAACTAAAAATTACACTACCTTTAGATAATAATTGATTCTAATATTAGATGATATAAAGTGCACCAATCCACAATGATGTGGCCACCCGTATTAAATAATGAATCTTAAATATCTTCCTCCAAAAAAAATTAATGGCATCCCTTGAGAGAAATATGGAAAATGCATCAAATAATAATCAAGTAGAGATAATGATATAGTTGCAACCTTTTACAAAGTCGATGCAATAAATTATTTACCAAAGTTGATGCAAATGGATATCAACAATCGTTGCAACTTTATATTGTTGTAGCTAATATGTACCCTCAATACTATGAGGTACATATTTTGCTGCGAATGATGTTCCAGTTATAACAAAGCCTCTGGTAAGAAAAAAATAAATTGCTCTATCTAGTCACTGTAGGTGTATATGTCGCTTCCATGAATAGATAGAAAGAGGAGACAAAATAATGATATCACCATAGTCAGATACAACAATAGTGAGGTCACTTCTGAAAATTCTAAAAAATTTCAATGTCGAAATGATATCAAATCTATGAGCTAACATGTGGGGAAAATGAATAATGGATCTAGATATCAACTACTCAATTCTTTTGATGAGAAGGAAATTTTCTTGGAAAAAGATCTCATACCTTTTTGAAATATTAAGAATCTATAATGAATTTGCACACATTTCACAAGATCGACCAAGAAACAATCAACCATAACAATGGAGATCAAAATGATATGAAAGATTATAAAGTGATATGATACAATGCACAAATGATCTTGCTTATATAGGAAAGTGATGATGGAGTGGGTACAACTACTCTTGAGACAACATTAAATACCTAGAACTAATATGATGACACCTAAGGTAACTAACATGAACAATGTTAAATGATTGTTTCATGTGACAACTAAGCTCTCCTAAGTAAACTTAACATGTGTGAATAGGTGCTAACCAAGAACTAGGTAGGAAATATCCCTATTCACACCAACAAAGACTTTCAACTAAATGTGATGTGTTTCAAAGAAAAAAAGGGGAAACTATCAAGCCCAATGATTGTTGAAACCACTTGCTATGCCAACTTAGGCTTGAACTAGTATTTTTATGGATTTTATTGTGAGAATTCCACTATCAAGGGGTAAACATGTTATCTTAGTGGTGGTACATCACTTGGCTAAATATGCATATTTTTGTGCATTACCTGAACTATACACTATTGTTATGGTTGCTCGAAATTTCTTGGATTTAATCTTCAAACTCCATGGGATGCATCACTCTAATGTTAGTGACCATGATCCATCATTCGGTAGCAAATTCAAGAAAAAAATGTTTAATTTTTAGGGCACTACTATGAACATGAGTTCAACCTACCATCATCAAATTCATGGTTAAATGGAGATTCTAACAAATTCCTTGATAATTATTTGTATTATTTTATGCTTGAGTAATTTAGATATAATAGTCCAAGTGGCTATCTACGGTTTAGTGATAGTAAAATACCCCTTATCATTAATCTTCTAAAATGAACCCATATGAGGCCATTAATGGTCGGCCACCCTCCTTCTGTACTTATATTTCAAGTTCTTATAAGGTTGCAATAATTGACAACTTTTTGGTAAAGTGGGAAGGCTAATTTTCTTGTAGAACAAAAAACTTGCATGAAAATAGTAGGGAGACATTTGATAGTAGAACAAAAAAATTAAATGAAATAGTAGGTGTTTCAACATAGAAAAAATTACACTTTTGACATTGGTGATTGTATTCCTTTCACATTTCCAACCCTACAAGTAGCTTTCTTTATGAGACATCAATGATCATAAGTTGGCTCCTAGATTTTGGAGTGCTTATTAAGTAATCTAGTGCATAGATTAGATGGCATACAAGTGAGCATTTCCATCATCTTCTCTAATTTGTCAAATTTTTCCAATATCATGTTTCAACAAAGCTTTTGGATCTACTATTCAACCACTAATAGAACTACCTAAATTGAATGAAGAGGGATTAATACTTGAGGAAACTAAGGATATTTTATATAAACACACCAAGCACTGACACAATATTTCTATTAAGAAGTTATCAATCTAGTGGAAAGGCTTGCAATATGAAGATGGCACATGGGAGCTTTCCTTATCTCAATCTTTGAGGATAACATTTTGAAGGGGAAGGGAATGCTATCTACCACATTCTTATTTATGATTTCTCGCATTAGTTGGGCACATACTATTTGTAAAGAGATCTATTGGAAATATTTGTAATTGGAAGTTGATCCCTTGAAGTGGCATTGTAAAGATAACAAAACCATTTCTATATCTCTCATTTTTCCTTTTTTTTTATTCAACATATTTTGTCTTGTAGGTTCATTAGAGTGGGTCTAATAATAGAAATTTGGAATTGTACTAAAATTTGACCATGCCTAAAAGAGTCCTTGGGAGAACATCTCCATGGACTTTTTTGGAGGTCTTCCAAAAAACCAAGCATGCGACATTTTTTTTTGTGGTTCTGGATCTATTAGCAAGATGTGTGTACTAATGAATGACTTGCAGAAAGACTTTAAATAGGTGTGATGTAGAAAAATTATTCTTTAAACATGTATGGATTCACTTTGGCATAGCAAATAATATCAATTGCATCTAGTAAAGGTGTAAGTTTCTTGTACAAGTGTTTATGCTCATTATGTGAAAGAGTTGATATGAAACTAAAATAGTGTACCACTTTCTATCCTCAAACATATGTGAAAACCTTGGTGGTAAAAAAAAGAATTGCAGCTATTAAGGGGATTTAATTGACTATATCCCAAGGGTTGGGATGATCATTTGGTGTGTACTCAACATTCATATCTAGTGTGATTATTCATTCTTTGACCAATATTTCTCCTTTTGAAGCATATTTGGTTTTATGCTACCTAGCCCTCTTCAACTATGCTTTGGATAGTCAAGGGGCTACAAAAGGAGAAATCAAAGATTGATAAAGCTAATAAATGTATTGATAAGGTAAAGAAAATACACCTTTGGGTTTGATCTAGAGATTGAAGAAGTCTCATCTCAAGTATAAGCATGAGTACGATTAACATAGAGTGAAAATTAGTTTCACATTGGTGTTAGATTATAGCTCTACTTAGGAAATGAGAGACAACAAGCGTTTTCATGCAAGATAAAGCTATTAAGGTATGTTTTTTTTGAGATCAAAGAGCTTTATGTTTGTATTTTCCCTAGTACATGAAGATATTCTCAATGATAGATGTTGACATGTCACACTAGTTCAAGCCATATGCGTTGGATGAAGCAAGAGGATGTTATTTTTCTAGACATGGTGAGAACAAGTCATGGTTGATCAGAAAAAAAATTCTCACAATTGATTAGGTCCTAAACCTTTTGCAGAATAAAAGAATCCTAATTGGGAAGGTGTGATTTAAAAGTTGGGTTATCTAGTATTCATGTTTTGGAGGTCTTAGAAATGTTATCAACATGGTTAGACAAAAAAAATCAAGCAACATGGAATATCTATTTCACATTTTAGGCTAACTAAAAGGTTTTGGATGAAACCCTTCCAACCAGAACACTTTTGGCCAAAACCACATGGCTTATATAGGGCTCACGAGGTCTCAACCGAAAGGGTTTTAGCTAAAACCCAAATTAAATTTTTTTCCTTTGTAGAATATTGGCCAATGAAAAATTTCATTGTATGGTTTCGATCGATACCCTTCTAGCTGAAACCCTTTCGACTGGAACTCTCTATGTGGCTTCCAAGTCATCATTTTTCATAATTTTATGAAACTTTTCACTTTTGCTGAACTTTTCTATAGTCAAAATGATTTTTTTTAAATCTAAAATAAACTTTTGTAGAACTCAAAGTTAGGAATCTAGACATGTAATATTTTTAATGTTTTGATAAATTTTAATATTGTAATGGGTGAAAATTAAGGTTAGGATTAAATTAAGATAATAAGACCACTAAATAACTTAATTAACCATTACATTGGAAAGATAATAAAGCTAATAGATCTAGCCTCAATCCACTTAAAGAAAGGACTGGGATTTTGATTAGATTTACCCTCTTTTGGGTAGGGTTTTCTCTTTCCAAGTTGAATTGATTATATTGTTGATGATTGGGATAAAATAGTGAATTATTGAAGTAATTTATTAGAAATAGGAAGCTATAGATATCCCATGAAGCCACTGACCTAGATCTGGGCAAAATAAGATGTTTGGAATTTGTTCTCAGAATTTTGACCTGATTATTAGGGACGAGGAAGTATCAATTCGCCATGGTCCTCCAAATTTTTCACCATCAAAAGCTAACATGTTCATCATTGTTGACTTTGTCAGATTTCTCGAGTACAACTCTGCACCTATTTCCTGCACATAGAAAGTAATGTTGGGAATAGGGATTTGCCAAATTAACCATAAAATTGAATTGATAAATGTAATTAAAGACTAGAAGGAAATACTTTCATTTTGAGGGAAAGTCTAAAAATGCCTGAAACAATAATGTATATCATAATAAAGTTTTGTTTGACCTTCACAAAGGAATTAGGTTTCATGTAGGTTGTCTTCATAAAACATAGACCATAAATGTCATCTTCAATGCTTGAACTTGAATTCACTTCTGCTTCGATGCTTGATGAATGACTAATTGCTTGCTCACTTGAATTCACTAGAGTGTAATTGAGATCTTGAATAAGATTCCCTAAAAGATTTTGGTTTAAATCAAATTAATTTTTTGGAGTAGGCTGGCACGGGATCTAGAATCCTGCTCAAATTATGTGATCATTATGAGGCCCAAAATTGGGCCCCAATTGGGAGGACCATGGTGATCGATGCCATGGTCATGATTTAGGATTAGGCTACCACAATGTCGTGGTCCTAGAAATCAAGGCTCTAGGATTGGGAGGAGACTATAAAGGTAGTGAAAAAGTGAGTTTAATAGGTGGTGTAAGCAGAATCAACACTTCAATCAGGGCTTGGAAAACGAAGCACCAACATGAGGTCTAGGTGAGGACAAAATTGTAAGCGAGTACAATTTAGGACACTACAAATATATTGTTGTTTTTTAATATTGCAAGTAGATTTTTTAAATTTGAGAAGAGGCTAATCTAAAATTAAAAGAATTTTTTAAAATCATATTAAAATATTTTACAAAATATATGGTTCACTACAGGAGAGAATCTTCTCTGAAAGGATATAATTATTTTTCATAATGATAAATTTAATAGACAAAAAGTGACACTGAATGAAAACTATCAAATTCAGCTAAATTGGACTTTAAAATGTTATTACGAAGAAAACATACATCAAAATTTTTAAAATAATTCCATGCACTGCATATGTATGTCATTTATTTGCAAATTAGAAATGAAGAAAAAATAGGCTTGTTTTCATTTTTTTGGTGACGCTAACTAGACCCCTTGATTTTCTACATTTTTCAACAATAAAAAAATTACCATTAAATATATAAAAAAATATTTCAATGGAAAAAAAAGAAGCATAAACTACATGAATATCTCTCCATTTCATTAGTTTATATCATTTTGAAATTCAAAATAGAAATGCCACTTTTATGTGGTTGAAGTTGAACAATTTTTGTTGTGTTGACCATTTCCTTTATAAAAGTGTGACACATGTTTATACTTTTACTCCTAAAACATCTTCATTTAGCTTCGATTAAGTTGTAAATGCCAAACAAACTTAGTGAGCTCACCACTTTTTGTAGCAAGCAAAATCATTAAATTTTGCATGAAAAAAAACAAATAGCTATAGAGAATAAATTGTCTTGTGGTAAACACTCATTCACCCTAATGAACTCTTAGAAACAATGACAATTTTTCATTTAGCAAAATCAGCAAAGTATTTTTAACTATGGACAAGTAGAATGTGAAGGACTTTTTAAGTTCAAGTGGTGGAATGAACTTACTTTCCTCATATTGGCATTAGTGAGGGATGGTAGGATGTTATGTTTGTTGTAAACTCTATGTTTTGAATGTTGACTCTTCGTAGAAACATTTTGGATGCTCATTAATATGTGAGATTTTAGTGGATAGAGAAAGGGCCTTTCATAGCTTGCAAAGGGTCCAGTTAACCTAAGGGTGATGCAATTCTTATTTTGGATACCTAGTACAATGAGTGAGGTTTTGAAGCACATTCTTCCTAAAGTTTTTTAGAAATATGATACATTTCTCCAATTGTATATGGTGCCTATTTGTTCTAGTTATGTGTGTGTTTTCTTGTTTTAATATTTTTATGATCTTTAAATGATCTTGAGCATGCTATATTATATTTTTCATGTGTTTTCAAATGGTAAGCAATGCTTAGAGAGTTTGGAAGGGATAGTTGACATAAGAATCTATTTGTTGGTGCTCACTAGGATTATAAACCTTACATTTATGGATCAATATAAGCATTGATACTTGAAATAGGTTAAGTTCTTGCCAATGTTATTGTCACTCTCTAAGCAATTCCTTGAAAGTTATGAATCACTATTAAGAACATGGTCAAAGAAGCATAAAAAATGCAAACTATATTTGTTGCAATGGAGGGATAGCTCGCAACACTGAAGGTTGCGGAAATTGATCTCTTCTAGCAAATTGTTGAGGCCATCTAGAACTTAAGAGGGCAAGGTGATCAATGCATGTGCATAATGGCAATAGATTTTGGTTGTGCAAATTTTAAATGTTACACTAAAATTTTCTTCTCTCCTTTTTAGTGGGAGCTACTTTTTGCTTGTACTTTGTTTTAAATCATTTTCTAGCTTTTGAAGGAGAAAACATAAGATTGCAGTGAGAGAATGTTAATGCCACTTCTATAGAAATTCAATCCTAAGATAAGCTACTTTATAATTAGATCCACGAAGATAGTTTGGCGAGATGTAACTATAAATTGCATAGATAAGATTTCTAGCTAGCTTTTAGGAAAAACGTCGAGATTCTAAGCCTCTATGCTTTTAGAAATATTCCAAGATGCATTTGCGTGAAGCTTAAAATAGATTAAAGCAAGAATATAATTAATGTACATCTAAAACAATGCTGGCACTGATGGAGTTGGACGGGACAATTCTGGTGATGTTCAGTTTATTTTCTCTGTTTATAAAGGTTTTAATTCTAATAATTTAATGGAGGCTTTTGCCATTTTGTATGTTGTTCGACAATGCTCTACTCTTGGGTGGCACAATATTATATGTGAGTCTGATTCTCAGGTGGTGGTGAATTTGCTATCCCAACAGGAGCATGCGGATGTTAGTTGGAACTTGGCATCAGTTATTAGGCAGATTCATTAGGTGTGCAGTTCCCTGGATTCAGTTATTTTCACAAACATTCCTAGAGAGTGGAATGGTGTTTCTGACTATTTAGCCAAATGGGCCTCGGATCAGATGTAGGGATGGAATGTAGTGGATAGGGGGCAATTGCCTCGTAATATGGTTCTTAAGCTAGATCAGCTAGTGGACAATGATAGAGCTTTATAGTTCTTTCTTCTCGTCTCTCTGTTTGTATCTCTTTTGTGATTGAATAAATTTTTACCCCTCTTTTAGTCAATTATAGTTAAGCCAGCAGGGGGATGAATTCTGTATAATGCTTTGAGAACAAGCTGAATACAGATCAAAGCTCTCCTGGTTTTTAGATGAATTTGTTTTATTATATTTTTCTTATTAGTTTATGAATGTATCAATAGGTTTGGAAGTTATGGGACTCCCGCCTACCTCATGTGAGTGATCCCCTATGATCTATTTACCAAAAATAAGGACTACTTTAGTGCTAGCCATTAGATCTATAGCATATATGGGGATTTTGCCTAACAAAATTTAAAGCCATGAAAAGTCTATAAAACAACAAAAGGATAATACACCGAAGGGCATGTTAAATAAAGCATGAGTGCAAACAGGAGGTATTCCTTATTTTCAGTGTTTGGATCTATCAAATATTATTCACAATAGGGGGAGAGTATGGTAAATATAAAAATATAACGAAGAATACTATTATTAGTTCTATGCGAATGATTATTAGTCCATGAATTGGCTGGCAGGTTCCCTAACCATGAAAGATTTGCCTGGGGATGGCAACAGGAAACTTTAAGGTTGCAGCCTTTGATTAATAGACATTATAAATAAAAAGTAGATTCTTCTTGTGGGCAGCCTTAAGAGCCCATTCGAGATGCAAAGATGTAGGCAGAGGAATGTAGATTACATCCACAAAGAGATCATCCGAAAGCTGCTCATAGCTTCCATACGTCTTTGCCTCTGGAGGTAAGTTGTTTGCAGAGACAAAAGCCTTGGCCTTGGCAATTGATCTGCTTGCAACTGCATACACTGAGGAATTGGATGTCATCCCAACTGCTCTCGCAAGTTTTGTGGCTATGCCTGCACACCCCAGGATTCCAAACCGAACTACTTTCTCTTCGGCCATCTTTCCTACACCACAAAACTTTTGTGTATCTCTGTGTTAGGCTATGCAACTTCAGTGCACATTCGGTGGATCCTTTGTAGTGTAGATAATAGGAAGCGTGTTAGATTTCCACCGTCTTTTTTGACCAAGGCTAGAATTAAAGATCAATTAGGAATCGTCTATTGAGCCGCCACAATGCATAGATGATGGCCATCATCATGAATAGAGTCGAGAAAAGAACGGCCGAACAGCACTTAAGTAAAAGCATGCAGCGTTGTGTCAAAAAAGAACGGACGAACAGCATTTAAGTAAAAGTATGCAGCGTTGAATTCTAGTTACGCTGCGTTATATACACTGGTAGAGCCTTTATAGGAGGTTAGCACAGGAAATAAAATGTTAGAAAATTAAGAAGAAAAGATTGATGGAAAGACATAGTGAATAATATAATAATTCTTTAAAGTGTGATGTTGGTAGAATATGTTTTTTAAATTCTAAAATGTTTTTGACCATAACAGTCTAACGAGGGTTTGAATTTTGGTGGCTACAAGAACAATACCATCACTTGAACAACACATATGGAAAGAACCCCTTAAAAAAACATAATATGAGGACTTCCCCAAGAGATCACTCATCCGAGTACTAGTCCAGCCCAAGCACGTTTAATTGTGAAGTTAGATTGGTAGTTGCAAATTACATAATCTTACTTAAAAAGAAACCATAATTTTTCAACAACTCAAAGACATAACCTTGGCAAGGATTCTTTGGGATGTTCTTGATAGTGCTGAAAGTGTTGATGTAACTTTTGGAATGAATGAGGAAATTTTTCTATTTTTTATCTTGAATAATTGAATTTGTTCTCTAAATCTTTTGCTAGGCTATGTTTGTTGAAATATTGTCAAATGTCAATTCTTCTAAAGAAGCATTTTTTAAAAAGTATTTTACCTATTAAAAAATCTAGGCAATGTTTATCTAACAAAGCATACTAACATGGGGATTGGTAGTAAATGGAATTTTGTTGTCTCACCTAATAGTATAAATTTAAAATTTATGTAGAAAGGAAGAAAGGTGTTCACATAAATGGTAAGGGTGATTTGTACTCTTTCCTCATGAACATATTTTATTTATCGTTGGTTAAACTCTTTAAATCTTGTTAAAGATTAGAATTATTGTGACATATTGAACATTTATATTCTTTTAAAGCAAAAGACATCAATTTAATTAAAACTTTTAGTAGTAAATCGGTTGCCGATATTCAAATATTCAAAGACTTTTTATTGATAATTTGCAAACATATACTAGAGAAAGGATTTTTCTTTTGAAATATGTGTCTTCCACAAACTTATGCACGTCACTACATGAATATCAACTTTAGGTTAGTCAATATGATGGTTCTTCATCTTTGACTCCAATTGATAAGTTTGAAGATGCTCACAGAAAATAAAGAAAAAACTTCATAAATGTCAACAACCATTCTTCTCACAACATTGACACTCAAGTTGTAGCCATGTAAGACCTCCTATTGTAGCTCACTTTTCTTCTAAACCATTCAAAAATCACTTCACATTACTCTCTAAGTCCTTACATACCATTATGCTTCAATTGATTAACAATAATTTGGTGAAGCTTCCCCCTATCCATCTAATACATGACTAAAAACATTTATCTCCTTCATTTAAGTCAAAGGTCTTCTATTAATATCATCATCAACTCAGACATGGTACAAAGAGATGCATGTGTTGATAATAAACCTTACATTTATGGATCAATATAAGCATTGATACTTGAAATAGATTAAGTGCTTGCCAATGTTATTGTCACTCTCCAAGCAATTCCTCGAAAGTTATGAATCACTATTAAGACCATGGTCAAAGAAGCATAAAAAATGCAAACTATATTTGTTGCAATGCAGGGACACCTTGCAACACTAAAGGTTGAGGAAAGTGATCTCTTCTAGCACATTGTTGAGGCCATCTAGAAATTAAGAGGGCAAGGTGACCAATGCATGTGCATAATGGCAATAAATTTTGGTTGTGCAAATTTTAAGTGTTACACTAAAATTTTCTTCTCTCCTTTTTAGTGGGAGCTAGTTTTTGCTTGTATTTTGTTTTAAATCATTTTCTAGTTTTTAAGGAGAAAACATAAGATTGCAGATGTTGATGCCACTTCTATAGCAATTCAGTGCTCAGATAAGCTACTTTATAATTAGATCCATGAAGATAGTTTGACAAGATGTAACTATGAATTGCATAGATAAGAATTCTAGCTAGCTTTTAGGAAAATATCGAGATTCTGAGCCTCTATGCATTTAGAAAGATTCCAAGATGTGCGTGAAGCTTAAAATAGATTAAAGCTAGAATATAATTAATGTACATCTAAAACAATGCTAGCATTGGTGGAGTTCGGCGGGACAATTCTGAAGATGTTCAATTTATTTTCTCTTTTATAAAGAATTTAATTCTAATAATTTAATGGAGGCTCTTGCCATTTTGTATGTTGTTCGACAATGCTTTGCTCTTGGGTGGCGCAATATTATATGTGAATCTGATTCTCAGGTGGTGGTGAATTTGCTATCCCAGTAGGACCATGGGGAAGTTAGTTGGCACTTGGCATCAGTTATTAGACAGATTCTTCAAGTGTGCAGTTCCCTGGATTCAGTTATTTTCACACACATTCCTAGAGAGTGGAATGGTGTTGCTAACTATTTAGCCAAATGGGCCTCGGATCAGATGTAGGGATGGAATATAGTGGATAGGAGGCAATTGCCTTGTAATATGGTTCTTAGGCTAGATCGGCTAGTGGACAATGATAGAGCTTTCTAGATCTTTCTTCTCATCTCTCTGTTCGTATCTGTTTTGTGACTGAATAAATTTTTACCCCTCTTTTAGTCAATTATAGTTGGTTTTTGAGATGAATTTGTTTGATTATATTTAGCTTATTAGTTTATGAATGTATCAATGGGTTTGCATAAAAATGCACAAGTCTGGTTAGAGATTATGGGACTCCCGCCTATCTCATGTGAGTGATCCCCTATGATCTGATTTACCAAAAAGCAGGACTAGTTTAGTGCTAGCCATTAGATCTGTAGCATATATGGGGATTTTGCCTAACAAAATTTAAAGCCATGAAAAGTCTATAAAACAACAAAAGGATGATACACCGAAGGGCATGTTAAATAAAGCATGAGTACAAACAGGAGGTATTCCTTATTTTCAGTGTTTCGATCTATCAAATATTATTCACAATAAGGGGAGAGTATGGTAAATTTAAAAATATAACGAAGAATACTATTATTAGTTCTATGCAGATGATTATTAGTCCTGAATTCGCTGGCAGGTTCCCTAGCCATGAAAGATTTGCCTGGGGGTGGCAACAGGAAACTTTAAGGTTGCAGCCTTTGATTAATAGAGATTATAAATAAAAAGTTGAAGACAGTGGAGAAATGCTCATATTTTTTTGTACTGGAATGCGGTCTTGCATTTATTTGCATTAAAAAAGACCTTGTGGTTTAAAAGCTCATTGCATACTTTACAATGTAACAGAAATCAAGCCTTCCTGGATAGATGTTTTAACAGCATTCATGACTATCTGTGTTTTCCTGGAAATAGAAGGCCATTGAGAATCAGGTTTTCCTCCAGAATCTTGGATTCCCTTAACCACCCTCGCGAATTCTTGAACCATAAGAGTCTCCTGAGGAAATTCAGCTGTAACTCTGTGCTCACTGGGCTTTGGACCCCAAGCAGTGTCCCTGAAGTTTGTGTTTGTGGAAGTGAAAAATGATGCAGTGTTCTCCTCGTATGGAATTGCAAAATCATAAAGATTCAGATTTCCTTTAGACCCATGGATACTTAAATCCATGGTCAGACAAGAGTGAAATGAACAATGAAAAGTTGCCACCCTCCCATCTTTCCAAGACAAAGTAGCTCCACAAGATGTAATCACTCCACCTTCATTCAAAACAGGTCCAGGATGTGCAATCACACTCCGAGGCATTTCGTAATCATTGGCCCATAAAATTGCCCTAATACAATACCATCCAGCATCACCCAATGCACCAAGTGCGTCCAAATCCGGTTTAAGCCGGATGTCCTCCTCAAAGAATTTACTAGATCCGGCAAATGTCAAAGTACAGTTGACCTGCAAATAACCATAGTTATAACATTTCTAAAGAGCATATATAAGAGCAATCTGAACCCATATCAATATTTTCTTTTCGATAGAAAGTTACCACCAAACTGGCAATGCAAAGAAATAAACCCAGATGACTGGATTACACTATTATGTATGTTATAAGCCAAAAAAATACAGACGTAGGAAAAATAATCATGATATGGATCACGCTGGAACAACGTATTGCCATGACAATTACCCAGATTATAGAAAAGGATTCTATGCTTAAACCAAGTAGAAAATCAACATAAAAACGAATTTGTCTATGGCATGGATCATCCAGATTTTAGAAAAGGTTGAATTACTAAGATCCAGCAGAAAATAAACTAAAATCAAATTGCACTATTAGTTTACAGTGCTAACAAGGGATTGAGTACTTACCAAATGGACGTCTCCAAAGAGGTCTGGATTTTGAAGAAAGGTCTTCATTTGGGGAGTTCTAGGATGGTGCATCCACATGGTGCCATCCATGAACTGGACGCCATTGTTATTGCAGGCTTCTATGATGGTGTCAAGGTCTTCAACACAAAGTGCAGGGGGCTTTTCCACAAGAATATGTTTCTTCTTGTGGGCAGCCTTAAGAGCCCATTCGAGATGCAAAGATGTAGGCAGAGGAATGTAGACTACATCCACACAGAGATCATCCAAAAGCTGCTCATAGCTTCCATACGTCTTTACCTCTGGAGGTAAGTTGTTTGCAGAGACAAAAGCCTTGGCCTTGTCAATTGATCTGCTGGCAACTGCATACACTGAGGAATTTGATGTCATCCCAACTGCTCTCGCAAGTTTTGTGGCTATGCCTGCACACCCCAGGATTCCAAACCGAACTACTTTCTCTTCGGCCATCTTTCCTACACCACAAAACTTTTGTGTATCTCTGTGTTAGGCTATGCAATTTCAATGCACATTCGGTGAATCCTTTGTAGTGTAGATAATAGGAAGCGTGTCGGATTTCGGCCGTCTTTTTTGACCAAGGCTAGAATTAAAGATCAATTAGGAATTGTCTATCCAGCCGCCACAATGCATAGATGATGGCCATCATCATGAATAGAGTAAAAGCATGCAGCGTTGTGTCAAAAAAGAACGGACGAACATCATTTAAGTAAAAGCATGCAGCGTTGAATTCTACTTACGCTGCGTAATCTACAATGGTAAGAGTCTTGTCTTTATAGGAGGTTATCAATATTCTCAAAGAAAATAAAATGTAAAGAAGGTTGATAGTGAATAATATAATATTTTTTAAAGTGTGATGCTGGTAAAATATATCTTAAAATGCTTTTAATCATAATAGCTTGAGGCAAGGATTTGAACCTTGGTGTCCACAACAACGACACCTCCACTTTAACAACATACTATGGAAAGAACCCCTTGAGTAAATACAACATTAGGACTTCCTTGGGAGGTCACTCATCCAAGTACTAGTCCCGCCCAAGCACATTTAATTGCCGAGTTAGACTGGTAGTTGCAAATTACATAATTTTACTTAAAAAGAAAACATAATTGTTCAATAATCAAGAGACATAACCATGGCAAGAATTCTTTGCGATGTTCTTGATAGTGTTGAAAGTGTGGATGTAACTTTTGGAATGAATAAGGAAATTTTTCTATTGTTTATCTTGAATATTTGTACTTGTTCTTTAAATCTTTTTTTAGGCTATGTTTGTTGAAATATTGTCAATTCTTCTGAGGAAGCATTTTTTAAAAGGTATTTTACCTATTAAAAAATCTAGGCAATGTTTATCTTACAAAACATACTAACATGGGGATTGGCCGTAAATGGAATTTTGTTGTCTCACCTAAATAGTATAAATTTAAAATCTATGTAGAAAGAAAGAAAGGTGTTCACATAAACGGTAAGGGTGTTTTGTACTCTTTCCTCGTGAACATATTTTATGTATCTTTGGTTAAACTCTTTAAATCTTGTTAAAGATTAGAATTATTGACATATTGAACATTTATATTCTTTTAAAGAAAAAGGCGTCAATTTAATTAAAACTTTTAGTAGTAAATTGGTTGCCAATATTCAAATATTCAAAGACTTTTTATTGATAATTTGCAAACATATACTAGAGAAAGGATTTTGCTTTTGAAATATGCATCTTTCACAAACTTGTGCACATCACTTCATGAATACCAACTTTAGGTTAGTCAATATGATAGTTCTTCATCTTTGACTCCAATTGATAAGTTTGAAGATACTCATAGAAAATAAAGCAAAAAATTCATAAATGTCAATAACCATTCTTCTCACAACATTGACACTCAAGCTGTAGCCATGTAAGACCTCCTAATCTAGCTCACTTTTCTTCTAAACCATTCAAAAATCACAACTTCACACTACTCTCCAAGTCCTTACATACCATTATGCTTCCATTGATTAACAATAATTTGGTGAAGCTTCCCCCTATCCATCTCATAGATAACTAAAAACATTTACCTCCTTCATTTATGTCAAAGGTCTTATGTTAATATCATCATCAACCCAGACATAACACAAAGAGATGCATGTGTTGCAAGGTGTGTGCCCTTGGTCTCTTTGTGTTGTGCAGTGAAGCACTTAGGTTTGTGACACGACTTAACTGCCTCCTATGGATTCTATAAGTCTAGTGGTTGTATTAGGCATTAATAGGTCGATCTTTTGGTGCAATGACAACCGCACTTGTAACAAGTGGTATCAGAGCTTGGTCATAGGTTGAAACCCCTCACTTGCACTGGGGAGGATTGTTACAAGGTGTGTGCCCTTGGTCTCCTTGTGTTGTGCAGCGCAACACTTGGGTTTGTGACATGGCTTAACAACCTCATGTGGATTCTATAAGTCTAGTGGTTGTATCAGGCATTAATAGGTCAATCTTTTGGTGCGATGACAACAACACTTGTAACAGCATGCATATGAAAAATAAAATTCAAGACCTCATCGAATCTAATGTTATTATAGTGGATGGTGTGAATGATAAGGTGAATACATTTGTAGCACCACCTAACCAAAATTTGAAAATACTTACCAATCATTTACCTTCCCATTCCACGAATGTTGTTGAGCATGAACATGATAGCTATATAGCCATTGATGACTTATCTAATGAAGCCAACAATTGTGTGAATTTGATAGACCAAGAGAAATCTATACCTAAATGTGAACCCAATGTCACCTTTACCTTAAGTGAGATTATAAATGCACCTAATAGTCCATTATACACCACTGTAGAAACCAAAAACAAAATCTCACATGGAGTTCTTATTAATCTAGTATATATATATATGGTGATTATTATTGTTGAAGAATACATTTACACGCATGAATTATATCAAGGTACATATGATAGATTCAATGTCTTGATTAAGGTGCATGATGGTTTCACTTGTCCTACCAAAGGTTCCATCACTCTTCCCGTTGAAGTTGGCTCTAAGTTATTAGATGTTTCTCTTACCATTATTCCTACTTTTGAAGACAAATTTTATGTGATGATTGTGTCATCCTTGGCCCACATCCATGAAGGTAGTCCCTTCCACAATCCATAAGTATTTGAAATTTTCCTTCAAAGGACAAGTTATAACTATACATTATAGTCTTCTCCAATCTTTAGCTAATCGTGTAAATGATACCCATGTTTACTTTTGGCCTTAAAAACCTCAAGCACTCAAACCTCACCAAGATATCATATTTCTTTCTTATCAAAGTTTAAAGCTAATATGATAGCTGACTTATCCTCAAGTAATCCTTTGGGATCTACCTCAACTACTACTCCTAAAGATCTTTTTTCATCTATGTATATAAAAGTAGCTCTTCCTATCCCACAGGTAATGAATGAACCAAATCCTATACCAAGAATCCTCCCTACTCCTAACATTCATAGTATATATTTTGTGGTACCACCTCCACACTCCTATAAAGGACAAAGAAGAAAATGCCTGACACCTCCTATCTCTCTCAACCTTTAGTGGTTCCTGGTAGCACCTCAAAATTCTAATCTAAATTGCCCCCTTTTCCTCCTGGTTTGATGTATGCCTTGGGTCCTAATTTCCCTTAAGCCCTAAACCCTTGGTAGCCAATTTCTTTTTATTCTCTAAAGCCTGCATTATGTTTTTAGGTTGACCGGCAGTAGATGGTTCCTAGTTTTTAGTTATAACCTTATGTCATGTTGGTCATAGCGGTCATTGGCCCTTTCTACCTAGTGACTTGTCCACACGGTTAATAATTTTTCGTAAGTCCTACTGTTAATTTTTCTTCAATCCCTTGGAGATCAGATCAATGGTTCGTGGAGCTCCGTAGCCCTTTAGCATGCCAAATCCATCGAGCCCTTGGGAGCATGCAGACTATCCGATTAGAAATGGGTCCGTTGGAAGTCAACGACATGTCGGTACAAGTTGGAGTCTTCTAATTGGAGTGGGGCCTTAGAGAGCCAGAGATGTCAAAACTTAGTCACACCCCAGAGTCCCATGATGATGACACATGTCTAGGTAGAGCCTAGCACAGAGCGAAGCTTAGTAAAGATTCATAAGAAGATTGATCTTTTAATTGCAGTTGCCCATTCCTGTGCAATCGTTGCTAATCAATGGTGCATATTTTAAAGTAGTGAATAGGTACTAATATGAAATCCACTCACAGATGAGTGAGGTTTAATGGCGAAGTGACTGCATTAGCTGAGTTTGATAACCATTGCGAGCTATTATAAGCATCTGCATGACCATTTCATTCCACCAAATTGCTTTCATCTGATAGAATTATCTAATTATCTAAGTTGAGCTCTGAGCAAAGTTGTAGAGATAATTAGGATTTCACAGGCCACATAGAACTAACCATAATTCAACTAATGATTTTATCAATTTCTCATCTCCCATGTGTGATTCTGGTCTAGATTACATGTCCAATTGAAGTGTGAATATTAGAAGTAAGCTAGATAGTGTGTGAGCAAGTTTTGTAGAACCCTAGTCACAAAGTGTGGAATCCTAATCAATCAAAATGAGCAGAAAGCATCTAAGGAAGATTAATGAGGACCTGATTAAGCAACTAAAAGGTAAAAGGGCTCCATATCCAGTGAGGTAAAAGGGCTCCATATCCAGTGTGTGGGTCAAGAGGTCTAAAGGATAGACTACTTGAATATGGGCCAAGAGGTCTAAAGGATAGACTACTTGATAGTTTACATGGAGTCACGGATGCCAAGATCCCAAAAGGAGGATGGGGTTCCTTCCGACATTGGTATCAGAAGAGAGGTTCAAATATTCCCATGAGAAATGGATGGGAGCATGGTCTTGGCAAGCTCATTGTGACAAATGTCTATGTTGATGTTGATTCATGAATATTTTGGTGCAAAGTTATGATTTTGGGAGGAAGGCCATTATCACTATAGGTTGGTAGGACATGATTAATATCAACAAATTTCACATCTTAGACTATTTTGGTTTGAATAGAGCAAAATTTTCAACAATTCACTTGAGCGAATCAGAGGAGAACTACAAGGTCCATGATAAGTTATACAGTGTCAATTTAATCCCCAAGTTCATGTGGAAGGGTGCAGATAGGAAACACAATGCACGTTCAAAGTTTGAGAGAGAGCCTTTCTCTATTGATACTTTTGATGAATACTTTGTGAAGATATATTGCACTCTATGTTAGGTACTAAGTGAGGATGCATGGGATAGAATGCCTGTTGACATTGTGTGCTTGGAAGTTGAGATTCAAGATATGATGAAAAACACATAATTTGATTTAGCTCAATACCTAGAAGACAAGATACATGAAAGTTTTGTGAAAACGAAGGCCAATATACAAAAAATTGAGTTCAAGTGGTATTCAATCATTTATCACACACTTCTATGGAGTGGGAAGAAGATTTGAAAACCTGAATGGCCATTAAAAACACAATATATAGAAGGAAGAGGCTTGTTAGTCTAGTGTTGGACCTATATTTGGGATATATATTGTAATCACTCATATTTTGGCATATTTGAGCAGCATTTTTTTCAAAAGGTACTGAGTTATTTTGCATTGCTGGAGGAGAGAATCCTAAAAGAGGTCATGGAGGATTGCAGAGAGAAGGACCTTGGGATTTCACATAATTTGGAAGACTAGTTTCCCCACTCTAAGATAACTGCAATCAGGATGTATGGAACTCCAGTGCAACCTCATGTGTTGTCCAATTGTGTACCTCGGAGAATTACATATCTAGAGGCTATATGGCAACAATGTGGGATGGATCATCTAGCTCATAGGAAGCTATACAAGCCTTCATTGTTCCCTACATAATGTAGGTTTCCATATTTTATAGCTAGAAAGAAAGATGGCTTGGACCAATTGTACTTTACTTTGAAGCCATATAGGATGCGATATGAGGAGCTGAGGAATTATGATCCTTAAAAGTTCATTGAGTCCTTAGGAATTAGTTGCCTATATTAGAACTTGTTTGATGAAGGTATCATCAGAAATTGCACCATAATTGAGCAAGTATATGACAAATGAAAGAGATGGAACATGATTCAACAAGCAAAATCCGTCAGAAGAGAAAGGGATCCAGATTTTCTTCTTTTCTTCGATGATGAACCGGATGATTTGTGAAGATTGAAAAGTTCTTTATTTCTTAGGCCTTGTTAGATAGAGAAGTGATCAAGAAGGGGAAGCAACAAGTTGTTTTAGAAGAGCCCCCCTATAGAAAGAGTGAAGATTTAAGAGTAGCCTATGAAGGAGAAAGGCATAAAGATTGTAGATATTGAATTAATTTAGAGTTCTCTCGAAGTAGCACAAGAGGAGAAAGTGACACCACTGGTTGACTATCCATATACACCTCCATATTCAACAAGAAACACTGTAATAAGGGAGATTGTTCTTATGATGCCCACAAACAGAGCCCCTAAGAATCTAGATATTGAAGATGATCCCACTACGGATGTTAGGGCCCTTGCTTGTAACTAATTCATTAGTGGTGATGAATTTATGAAGATACAAGATTTTTTACAATTTTGTGGTCACAAGGAGGAGGGGGGAGTATCAAACAAGGTTTGAAGTAGAGAGGAAAAAGAGGCCACCTTTTGAGTGGAACCAAATAGGTGAAGATGTGAATTTAGGGAGTTTGATTTTAGTGTCAAAGACATCACTCTTGAATAGGGAAAGCAAATGTTTAAATATGTAGGAGTCTTATTGCTGCTAGGATGGGATGTTGCCATGGCTTTAGCATTTCACACTACAAGAAAAGAGAAAAATACTATATATCATTCAAAGGATGAGGTGGAGTAGGACCTTTTAAGGTCAAAATTTAGCCCCAATTTTGGATTATGGTTAGTGTGTGCCTTGCCACCAAGCACTGACAAGCCAAACTACTTTTAGAATTGTGATTAATTTTGAGGAAGTGCATCGATCAAGAGAATGACATACACTTTAGGCCTTGAAGCAATATATTTGATGGTGAACATTGCTTTATTCAACAAAGCAGTTATTGATAAATTTTATACTAATTTTGAGACCCTAAAGAAGAAGTACATGCATCTAGTAATTGAGAATCAAAAGCTTGTCAATAAGATTGAGGTATTGGAAGTAGCTACAACCCTGGTCATCCTAACTCCTACAATTGAAGTGTCTGATTTTGGAGATAGAGATTCTTTGATCTCTGAAATCAAAGAATTGAAAGATGGATTGGAAAAAGAGAGAGTATCAAAGAAACAGTCCATAGTGGAGACAGTGGCTGACTTAGTTAGTCAAGCTATCAAGGATCAATCAAAAAATAGATGATGCATACATGGGGTATTGTAACCTTGTAAGTGCAAAGTTAAAATTTTGATCAAGACATGAAAAACTTTGACCCTATTAGAGAATAGTGACTGAGTAGGACATGAATTTTGAGTGACATGATCAGAAGGTCAAAACATGATAAGAATAACTCATTAGAGTTGATAGAAACTTTTGATAATGTCAAGATCCTTGAGGAAGTGGTGGTAGCTTCCATGAAGTTGAAGGTGCGGTTGGAGAAAAAGCTGAAGATAATAGAACAAATGGAACGCTTGGGTGTGCCCAACATAAAAAAATAATTAGGGAAGTCCAGAGTCTTTGGACCAACAAAAGTCAGAGGTGAGTTCACTCTTATCAAGGGCAGTGTCAATTATGTATGAACATAATGAATTGAAAGTTGAAAAGTTGAATCAACTACTAGATGAACTCTATGCTTTTGAGGTCATCTGTGACAACTACTGAAGGATTCAAGAGTAGTTCTTGATTCAAAACATCATATATATCTTGATAAGTTGAAGTTGATGATTGATTACTCATGGTAAAAAATGCTACATTTGCCGAGTGGGATGAGAAATATGGATAAGATTGACTTTGAACCCACAAGTCAACATGTTATTTTGAGTAGTAGCCAACATTCTCTTCTGAGGAATGAAATCACAAATTTTGTAATTGAATGAAAATTATTCCTCCTTTCTAACTCCTTTTCTATTTTGATGTTCCACTATTGTCTGACATCTATGATTTTCAATGTACGAATGACACATGTACAATGAGCTTGAAGCTTGTTTTGCTCCCTTGTTTTCTATAAAATGGAAATCATAGCCATTATATTTCTTCTTCCTAGATTTTAAAATTTTGATATCTAAGAGCATAGAATAGTGTTGTAAAAGGAGTTGACAATGTAAGAAATAGATCATTTTGCTACTATAAAGAATATTTTCATATTACATAATGAAAAACGGTGTTGAGGAATATTTGGTGTAACTATCTTCTCATGTGATATTTGATCCTTTTGGAATTTTTGAGTAATTCTTAATTGTTCCAACTCTATAATACAATGGGTATATTGGTTTTTGCCTCATTTCAAGGAAATGGTTAAAAATGCTTTGATCAACATACAAGGGTCTGAATGTGATGTTAGGATATTCAAGTAGAGTTTCATCTCATAAAGCATTGGGTGGTTTTTTGTAAAGAATTAAATTACTTAGCCTTAGATTGAAAGTGTATGTGTAAAGGTTGTAGATGGTGTTGTTATAGCTTGATTCTATTGCCCTGTAAGGCACTAGTCTCAATAATATGATGGGCTAAGGTTTTAAGACATAAACTAAAAAAATTGAAAACATATCATTTCCTTTTAGTTTCTTCATTTTGAGTTTTCTAGTGTAGGGCTTGATACTCTCTAATCGTAAAAGTAATCAAATCCAAGATAATATAGCCTTAAAAAGAATACATAAAAAAACTAGGCTTTGCATATAAGAATATATCTTCTTTAATGCAATATTGGTGATCAAAATTTGAATCAATAAGATAATGTTAAACGATTACCCTCCTTGTTTTGCAAAGCCAAAAACATAGAAGGTGTAAGCTTTAGGGTTTAAGTGAAATTTTTCCTTGTTCATTGGCCACTAGCCTAGGGGTATGTGCACAAAGATGGTGGTCAGAAAAGTGGACACCACCCAAGGGTATGTACACAAAGATGATGGTCAAAAAAGTGGACACCACCCAAAAAAACATGGAAAAACAAGCAGTGCATACGCGGTTCTAAAATTTGAAATGTCAGTGTACGCGCTTAGGTTTGTTCTTCTCGAGCCTAGTGAAGGCAGTGCGTATGCGCTGCTTTTAGGAAAATGAGCGCGTACACGCTACACCTAGGAAAATGAGAGAGTACACGCTACTCATAGGAAAATGAGCATGTGCGCGCTAATAATCCAAATATAACCACGTACGTGGTGCCTGTTAAAAAAGTTTTTTTAAAAAAAACTGGGTCTCATTTACCCTTGAATAGCATGTTTTTACTTCATTTTTTTTCATTTCCTCTCCTAAACCGGGAATAGGGTGCTATATTTGTCCTCTAGGCTATGGATCAAGGTTAGATTTTGTTTATTTTTGTCTTTCTTTCTCGTTTGTTCATTTTGTTTTATATTTTGAATTTAATTTCATTAATGTTGATTAGGTTTTTTTCATTTTTTGTTTCAAAAACCAGATTCTTCTAATCCACAACAAGAACAACCAAATGCACCTCCTGAAAACCCACAAGAACAACCCCTAATTCCTTGTTTTGATTGCACACCCGAAACATAGGAGCAATTAATTCATCAGTTAGGATAAAATACATCTAAAATCAATAGACAGATTGTTAAATTGAAAACTTCTGAACTTGAGCATCATCAATCCCTCGCCACTTGCCTAGAAACATTAGCTAGTGGTGCCATAGTTGTTTCCACACAAATTACCAAATGGGGAAGCTTTAGGGATAGGTGTCATCAATTCTATGTCAATGGGCTATCATATGATGGAGTAAAAAACAAAAATATTACTAAACAACAAATATGTGCCCTTTTCGTTGATCCCAAAACTGGTCAGTCATTACCTCTTAATGCAAAGAGGTTTTCCATACATTGGTGTACCAATGTGTAGATGAAGAATCATTTTTGGCAAAGGTGGTGGATGGTCTTTGATGATCCACCTTGTAATAATTATGAGGTGCCATTACATTTTTTGTGAAAAGTATATTGTGAGTTTGTGCTCAATGTGCGCCCAAGCTATTTTGACATGAGAGAGTTCCATGATAGAGGTGGTGGCTCTGCCCAAGATAGACCTAGAGCTCATAGGTGATTACCCATAGAGAGTTGTCGCCCCCCTAGCACCCAAACCCAAGGTGCATCAGGTTGTCCCAGTAGAGCTGAAAGAGTCGATGGAGCTACAGACTCTTCAGGAGGCCACAACATTGACTGGTGCCATCATCCAGCATGGGACGTCATTAGCACACCCTATTATATTGGATGATTAGCCATTAGGTGGCGACAAAGAGCCCATCGAGCATATGTGTGTCAGTTTCTCAGGGATATGCTTGGGGATAGATGATGCAGCTGGTGCAGATGGATCCTCATCTCATCTGTGCACAATTTATGGAAGTAGATGTCAGATCTGCATGGCTAAGGATTTTGCATTGACAGATGAGTTGATGGGCATGGTGTTTGCCCATGAGTGACAGACACAGGTGTGTTGATTTGAATTCATAGCATTTTATTTATCAGCCACTTTAAATTTTTAATTACATAAATGAATTTTCTTTAATACATCAATTTAAATTGAGACAAATAATATGCATTTCAAGATGCAGTAGCAGTATCCCATACTCCTCCCCCAGTTACTATAGCTGCAACTTCGATGCCTGAGATATAAATTTTGTAACATGTTAAAATAGAATAGTACACTTTGAATTCAAAAAAATACAAGATATACTATCTTTAATGCTTGGTCCAATTTTTGGTTTGTAGGTATTGATAGGGGATGAAATGTCCTAGATTGATGACATCATGCTCTCAGCGATCGATTTTGGCCTACAAGGCTATACGGTATCATATTTTGTACAACCCTTTTTATGCATTGTTTTGATGGAATATGCAAGTCATTTCATTTTAGATTTTTAAAACTATGGTTAATTTATTATCTATACTAATATCTTATGTTAATTTATTTTTTTAGGTTACCCCCTCTGCATCTAGGGTTTTTCCTAAGAAAAATAATTCCTCGAAGATGCCAAAACATGGGAAGAAGGTAATTGAACACATTTTTATTTGTACAATTGTTTGAAAATGTTGAAATCAAGTCAAACATTAGTTGGGGTTTGTAGATTGATTAGTGTTTTTTGTCTATTTTACATGTACAATAGCCATTGAGCTATGTGGATTTGTTGAATGTACCCGATTCACCCATGGATCAAGAGAGGGCGAAGGTATGTATCTCTACTTTATTTTCTTGATTTCATGATTATATGCACGCGTACATGTGAACTTGTGATATATTATAATCTTATAATTTTTTCATACAGGAAATATCCATAGCTATTTCATCAATGGTGAACCCTCCTCTGTGCACTGGAGAAGCATCTTAGGATCTGGTACACTTTTGTTTGATATATTACATTAATTGTTTTTAACCTACAATACTTATCATTATATTAATTTTATTTAATATTTGAACATTTTTTGTATAGGTAATAGTGATAGTTTCTCCATCGATGGTGAGCCATCTTAGTCCATTGGAGAAGCATCTCAGGCACGGGTACGTTATTGTTCTCAATATTATTGCTTTTAAGTGTTTTTGATATATTTATGTTAGTACATTGTATTAATTGTACATTTAATCTACAATAGACTCCTTCACGGTACGGCCATAATGTGGATCCTTTTAAGTATGTCTTTAAGAAAACTCCTAAAAGTGATAAGGAGAGGAGAGCGAAGACATTATCTCCTAGGTCAGTCGATGAGGTAATCTACATTTCAATTGAAAAGGAATTATAGTTAAATGCATAGTTATGTTATTAATTGTGACCTATTTTCTACAAAAGAATTCTAACTTGGCTTTTGAATTGTGGTTTGCAGCCATTTACAGAGCCATGTACTACATCAAAGAGGCTTGATTTTGATGATCCACCACAAGTTTAGAATCATATAGTGTTATTTTTGGTCATAGAATGACCAACACATGTAGATATATTCTACATTTTTATTGTATATCGATTTGGACATGACATATGCCAAATTTTTGTAATACTTGTATTGACTTGGTAGACATGCCTTTTATATATATATATATAAATGTTGATATTCGATCCAATAAATGTGTACTGAGTTCATTATTTTGTATTCATCATATTTTGTGGTTGTCCTTTTATAAATTTAATTGATAATTTGCCTATGTAATCAACAATATGAATATAAACAACAAAAATATATGATATAAAACATTGCAATCGTGGAATATCATTTGATTAAATTTCTAAAATACTGAAATAACCCTACAAAACTCCTTATATTTAGTTCATTATTGTGTATTCATTGTATTTCGTGGCTTCCCTTTTATAAATTTAAATGAATATTTACAGATGTAATCAACAATATGAATATAAACAACAAAAATCGACAGTATGAATATAAACAACAATATATGTTTGGTGTGAGAGCACCCTCATGCTCGGAATGGTCAAATTTTGATTATCGTGTGCACAAACTGACATTGCAAGCACGTCCCAGTGGGAAGGATTACACTAGCCATTCCCCTGTTGTGCATCCCAAAGCACCAGAACGTTGAGAGTCATACCATACCGTTGCGATCTCTCAAGTGCCTTGAGTCCAAAAAATTGTCAAACTTTGACGAACTATTTCTTCCAATCTGTGACACATATGGTCAATCCGTTTGAACCTGTGGGGTTGTGTGAGGCTTCTCTACAATGTCCTATCTCTATTTTTTATGACTCAGAGCCATTTTCAATTGGTAGCATTTTTTTGCCTGCTACAAAAACCATCAGTTGCATGCAATGCAAAGTTGCAGGATTGGCTAGAATTGATTCAGTTCGTCGTGTGCACAAACCAACATCATGAGCATGTCTGGGTGGGTAGGTTTACGCTAGGCATGCCCCTATCGTGCATCCCAAAGTGTTGGAACGTCAAGAGTCTTACCCTACCAGCGTGACCTCTCAAGTGCCCTAAGTCCAAAAAATTGTCAAAATTTGACGGACTATTTCTTCCAATCTTGGACACATATGGTCGATCCATTTGAACCTATGGTGTTGCGTGAGGCTCCTCTACAATGGTGTATCTCAATTTTTTATGACTCAGAGCCATTTTCAATTGGTATCATTTTTTTGCCTGCTGCAAAAACCATTAGTTGCATGCAATGCAAAATTGCAGGATTGGCTAGAATTGATAAGGTTCGTTGTGTGCACAAACCGGCATCACGAGCACATCCAAGTGGGAAATTTTATGCTAGGCATGCCCCTTTCATGCACCCCAAAGCATCGGATCATCGAGTGTCATACCATACCAGAGTGATCTCTCAAGTGCCCGGAGTCCAAAAAATGGTCAAAATTTGACGAAGTGTTTCTTCCAATCTAGGACACATATGGTCAATCCGTTTGAACCTGTGTAGTTGCATGAGGCTTCTCTACAATGTCCTATCTTGGTTTTTGATGAATCAGAGCTATTTTCAATTGGTAGCATTTTTTCGCCTGCTGCAAAAACCGTCAGTTGCATGTAATGCAAAGTTGCAAGATTGGCTAGAATTGATTCAGTTTGACGTGTGAAAAAAATGACATCATGAGAACGTCAAGGTGGGTAGGTTTAGGCTAGGCATGCCCCTGCCATGCATCCCAAATCACCAGAACATCGAGAGTCATACCATATCGAGGCGGTCTCTCAAGTGCCCTAAGTCCAAAAAATTATCAAAATTTGACAGGCTGTTTCTTCAAATCCAGGACACATATGGTCGATCCATTTGAACCTGTGGGGTGGTGTGAGGCTCCTCTACAATGGCCTATCTTGGTTTTTGATGAATCAGAGCCATTTTCAATTGGTAGCATTTTTTCGCCTGTTGTAAAAATTGTCTGTTGCATGCAATGCAAAGTTGCAGGATTGGCTAGAATTGATTCGGTTCGTTGTGTGCGCAAAATGACATCATGAGAATGTCTAGGTAGGCATTTTTATGCTAGGCATGCCCCTATCATGCATCCCAAAGCATCAAAATGTCTAGAGTCATACCCTACCGGTGTGATCTCTCAAGTGCCCTAAGTCCAAAAAAATGTCAAAATTTGACAAACTATTTCTTCCAATCTAGGACACATATGATCAATTTTTTTGAACATGTGGGGTTGTGTGAGGCTCCTCTACAATGGCCTATCTCGGTTTTTGACAACTCGGAGCCATTTTCAATTGGTAGCATTTTTTGCCTGTTGCAAAAATAGTTAGTTGCATGCAATACAAAGTTGCAGGATTGGCTAGAATTGATTCGGTTAGTCGTGTGCACAAACCAACGTCATGAGGACGTCTGGGTGGCTATTTTTACACTAGGCATGCCCCTATCATGCATCCCAAAGCGTCAGAACTTCGAGAGTCATACCCTACCGACGCGATCTCTCAAGTGCCTTGAGTCCTAAAAATTGTCAAAAATTGACGGACTGTTTCTTCCAATCTAGGACAAATACGATCGATCCATTTGAACCTATGGGGTTGTGTTAGGCTCCTCTACAATGGTCTATCTCATTTTTTGATGACTCGTAGCTATTTTCAATTGGTAGCATTTTTTCACCTGTTGCAAAAATAGTCAGTTGCATGAAATGCAAAGTTGCAGGATTGGCTAGAATTGATTTGGTTCGTCGTGTGCACAAATCGACATCATGAGCACATCCAGGTGGGCAGGTTTACACTAGGCATGCCCCTGTCATGCATCTCAAAGTGCTAGATCACCGAGAGTCATACCCTACCTGCGTAATGTACAAGTTGCTTGACAACTTTTTTGACAATTTTTTAAATAATAATGACATTTTTTTCTCAAATTGTATCTAGTCTCAATCTATGAACCCTATGACCTGATAATGACTCAAATAATTCTCCATGATTATACAAGAATCAAGAATGCTCATGATTGACCTTATCACATCACATATACTCAAAACATAGTCACAAAACATTGGCACAAAAAATAGTCACATATTATTCAAAAATTTGCCTCTAAATATGGTCAAATCAGCTCTTGGCTACTTGATTATACAAAAAAATATCTTACAGATCATGAGCTTTTATACAAAATTTGGCATTACACTATGTGCAATGCAGCTCATCATCATTTTAATATACAAAATTTGGCATGTACATATGTACAAATCAGCTCATTGCCATTTAAATATACAAAATTATGCCCCTAAACATGTAAACATCAAGTCATGGGCATTTATATATACAAAAAAGGAATATAGAACAATTCATCGACGATTTATACAAAATTCTCAAAATCATTCTACTCTGAACCATAGAATCAATCAAGTGAACCTTCAAGATTGGCTCTAACCCATATTGTGTTAAGTATTACCTCGTGGTAAGATTCACAAACTTTCCATAAAATCTTGTTATGAGGTCTACCACGATAGCTCATCAAATGAATATTTTTATAACAACAAGGTTAGAGAAATGAAGAATATGTATGTGTGTTTCAAAGTCCTCAAACAACCAAACATCAGAATTCTTGATAGGGTATCTCCTAAGCCATGTTCCTATCACGACAATAGACCCTATTGGGTATTCAATACCCTCTCTGTCAATGATTGTGGTTGTCAATTTTCTTTTTGGCTGAACACAACGACACAAATAGTAATTTGTTCCTTCTTCATTGTTCTTTTTTGCAACAATTGCATACACATGACCTGCATTTTATAAAGTGTTAATTAATACCAAAAATAAAGTATGATGTACAACAAAATGAACCAAAAAGAATACTTGCAAAAAAATTAACTCAAAAAATCACCTGAATCCACTAGGTTGCATACATGGTCAAAATCCACTGATGTCTCCATCTGGCTCAATTGTAGTGCTTTGGGAATTTGATATGAATCAATGGGAACCAACGATCTACAAGACCATTTGTCAACCCACTCTTGTGATTCACATTCTTCCCATAAACAATACATGCATGAAGAGAAAAAACATACCATCTATCTTGTATAAATTACCAATGAACTTGAATTTGAACTCATAAATGAGTGCATGTCACTCGATCCTGCAACTGTACAACAATCTAGATAGTTTTCAATGTTAGAATCAGTGATCAACCAAAAATATCTATGAACCATTGATGTACCTAGATTACCTAGACCCATCATAGATTTACACCATCACACAATTGTCTTTGCATCTATCAACTCAACACCACCTTCGTACTTCAATTCTTCTCTAGCTAGGGATATTTTCACACATTCTCATGCACCATCGTGCTCTCCCTTACCATGTTCAGTCTTAGTGAAATTCTAAAAATGTTGTATGCCACTTGCCATATGCATCCTTGTCAACCAATAAAATATCCTTGTATTCTTGAATTGTGTGGTGTAATTATCTGACCATATTAAGTGTTGGTTGTATCGTGTGTTCCTTTCCCATAAACTATCATAGAAAACTTTAAAGCATCCTTGTACAAACTCTAATGAATGAGTATGATCATCACTTATGTAGAAGTGATAATCTCTTACAACCTTTCTATCCTCTTCTCTGCTATCATCTGCATGCAAGAATGCTATGTGTACAAAAATAGAAACTTGTGTAGAGTGACAATACATAGATTTCACTTCATTTTGAGGTTGTAGTGTATAATTTTCAGTGAAATCAATGATAGAGACAATGGTGCCAAGAGGAAATGTTTCCTTACATAACTTGAATTGCTCATCTAACCATCAAGCTCTATGTGTATGCATTATGTACTCATAAACTAGTTTCTCTTGAAACATTTTCATAAATTCAACTACACATATATCATTTTTCACTAGCTCACATCTCTTCAAATCTTTTCCATCTTTAACTCCATATGTGTTTGTCTTGTATTTTCTAAAAGAAACTAGTTTCATACCAATTTCATGTGTGCTCTCCAAATGTATGCATCTTGGTAAACATTGCAAACCACCACATTTAGCACAAGAGCCTTCCAAACAAGGCATCTTATAATAAATGCAACCATCATGTCTATTACATATCACACTTGAAATAAATTCTCTTACCGAGTTAGGAGGTGCTTTTATATTGCATTCTTGCAAAACATCACTAGTGTGCAAAGTAGAACAAATATGACAAAAAATATCATAGTGCATGGAAAATTCAATATGCATCCTACAACACATGGTGCGTACATGATTAATCTTAATATAAAAAGGTTTTGCCATTTCAAAAAATCTTTGAGAAATTCTTATTTGAGGAAACTTTTGAAGGAATCTTTCATAAAATTTAGTTTGAGTCATATCCAAATAGTGTTTGGCATGTGGCTCACGATTTGTATTCCCAATTCACCTTCTAACAACATCTCTTTGTTTGGGAAAAACTCTTGTGTTTTCATGCCAGAAAAATTTAATTAGTGTTCTTAGTGCATCAACAACAACCTTGTCTTTGCGTGGTAGTCTACCCGAGAATGCCCAAAGAGAATTATTGTTAGGTTCCTCTATTTTTTCTTGCCTCCTTAATGCTTTACTTAAAGTTCTTCTACTAATGTTTAATGACTTACTTGTTTTTCTTATCAAAGGATCTTTTTTTATTTTCTTTCTCATTATGGTTGATGTAATGACACGTCGAGTAGCATTAGAATCTTTAGTATGTGATTTTGAACCAATAGCTTGATATGCATCAAATAGATTCCTCGCAATAGTTCTTTCACTGTTACTTTCAGATGATCTTAGGCCTAGAATTTTCATTGTTTCTCTAAAATTCAAATTTTTAATCATTTGAACAATTAATTGACATCTTGCGGTTTGATTTAAGTTTTCAAAATGGTTTTTCCATATTATTTTAACCATTCTCCTACAAGTTCATTCATTTTATTGGGCATTGGCTTCAATATATTCTCAACAATGTCAATTAGATACTTTGGTTTCCTATGAATGATTCTAGGAGGTGTTAACATCAGTGCATTATGCACATTCAATTCATCAAATAGAGAAGGTGTATGTTCATCATTTAATTGATTATTCAATGTGGTATCTTATTCAATTGCATTAGGTTCATACGGTAAATAAAATGTCTCTTCTTGAATTGCATTAGGTGCATTATGTTCATTTGGTAAATTGAATTGAGATGTTGAGGATGACATACCTTCTTCTCCCATTGTTCTTATGTCACGTAATTTCTTCATACATTGCCTTTGTCTTTCCTTTTTAGCCTCTCATTGTTCCATCATTCCACACTTGTTCTTTCCCATAGTTGATATCGGTTGTCCGAAATAGAATCATATTACATATATATCTAAACAAAAGTTCATAAACAAAAAAATAACCATAAATATACATCTTATCACTATTTTTTGTAATCAAACTATTAAACAATAACAATACTATTGACAAAACTAATAAGAACAACAATTCAATCATTTGAAATCATGCAAAAACAAAAAAAAATTGCTTACTTCTATGTATAAAACAGTGATAGAAGTGTAGACACGGTCCTAGTGGGGCCTTCAACAACCTCAAAAACTTCTTTTGAGGCTGTTGAGGCCCTTGGGAAACTAAAACTATGTCTACATACTACGTACATGCTACATTAATAACCTCGTGTGCGCTGGTAGTCCATAAAATGTTGGCAAGCCCAATGGTATTTTTTTCCCATTATGTACTAATAAGTAGTGTGTATGTGCTCCTAAGCCTAAAAAATGTTATGGCGGGGTAGCGAATAATAGGCTTTGTTGGTATTTTTAATTGCAATCAAGGTTGGAATACTAATTCAACAAACCTTCATGAACTAGAAGCTACATTTAATTATCAACCCAGGGACGTGAACTTCAAATGAGACAACACTGTATATGCACTATGGAAGCCTTCTAAGCTATTATTTCAGTTGTAAATAGCAAAAAACTCATAATAATAAACTGAATTAAAAACATAACAATGTTGGAAAGAAAACTAACTACACAATAGTGGTTGCAGGAAGACTGGTTATTTGCAACAGCAGTGGCTACAGGATGCCTGGTTATTTGCAACAACAGTGGCTACAGGATGACTGGTTATTTGCAACAACAGTGGCTACAGGATGAGTGTTCTAAAACTAGTGAAATCAAATATGCTGAAAACAAAACCTATCATAACCAACTCACTAATTAAAGTAAAGCATAATGAATAAAAATCTAAACTATGATGAAATCACAGTTCCTCAAGTGGCCCTTGCTTGAGTTGCTTCAATCTGTCATTAGCATTCCATCTTCAATAGACAAGATTCAATGCTCAAATAATCTTTTTATTGCAAATCAAATATTACACAGACATGTATCAGACTTACTAATTGAAATTGGACACCATCAACAAGACTTAACACTAACTAGATACTCTCTACACTATTCTTATCACTACTTTCAGCATTACTTTCAACCCTACTTACTCACAACTCAACAAAATTTTAGATTTATGCTTGAGGCTTGAGAGTTGAAGTAATTACAAATTCAACAACTTATTACAAATTTCACTTCTCCTATGATAGAAAGGATATGACTTATTCTATTCATGACTGATAATAAAGATTAAACTAACAAGAGTTGAGAGAGTTCTAATCCTCTTTGAACTCTACAACCATTAAATGCACTCATGGTTGAACATGTGTACAAAAATGTTATAATTATTTATGAATCATCAAATATTGTTTCCACAATCTTCTCCAATGTTTCTTCACTTTAATAACTCCAAATACATGAACTCATGAAGAGGTAGAAGAGTCCAAGTTGAACTAGAACTCATTCCTTAACTGCTGCCTGAAAATCTGCTAGTTTGTCTCAATCAACTTCTGGTGAAAGATTATCATTAACTATTGTAAATCAGCTCAAATGATTTAAGCCCATTTTAGATCTATTTTTAAGATTTCCATATCATTTTTAAAATCTTAATTTTATTGAGAAACAACTAAGATATTCCCATTTTACTGAAACTGGTCTTTTGTCTTTTTCTGCACTTTCAGTCAACTACTACATCTGTCAATTGCCAACTTGTTCCTCCTTCCTTCTAGTTGTATTATCAACTCAAATAACTCACAAACAACATGTTAATCCTTCTTAAGTACTTTATATTCAATAATAACCATTTATTATAATACTTTATCATCATTTAGCATCAACTACCCAGACACATATATGCATATCAAACACCATTAATCCTAGTTAATGCTTCACAAAACCAAGGTAATGTTTGGAAATGACTTGGAAGGATATTATAAACTTGAGGTAAAGTATCATAAAACATAAAATAATATGGTCAATTTATAGGCTCATCATTCTCCCCAGCTGAAATCTTGTTTCCTCAAGCAAGGAGTAGGTATTGTTTATGCATGAAATTATGTGATTGTCATATCCTCTTCCTTGGCTCTTGTCTTTTATTCTCATTATATTTGCTGCTACAAGGGATATAAAAATATTTTTTCCATGCTTTGATATTTATAATCATTCCTTGATCTTGTTCCATCATCTCTATGGTGGAGGACAACAATACAAGGCATGGATATTTCCCCCAACTAAAAGGTCATTTGTCCTCAAATGACAATTAATGAATGAGGGTGGCAAAATAAATTAGTTATGAAGCATGTAACTAGAAAAATGACAATTGAAAAACACATTATAATGCATAGATAACCAATTAACTAAAATTATAAATATTACAAATAAATGGAAATCATAAATGTAAGTACCTTTAGTAATTTGAAAAGCTACAAATATGGTGAAGATCTGAAAGTACAGGTCCCAAAATAGTTGAATGCATAGGTCCCTTTAACAGTGATGCATATTTGACATCAATAGTTGTTGTAGACTTCTTGAAAGATTGTGTAGGTTGACTATTTAGTCACACTACAACTGCTGCAAGTAACGTAGAACATGAGTAGATCAACTGGACTACACCATTTGGATTGACATTTTTCATTCCATGAAGACCCAACTACCTAATTGAAACTTTTTTTGACAATATATGCAAAGACTCTCTTTCAAAATTGAACACATGACTAACTCACAACCTTGAAAAATAAGTGACCTTGAAATATGACCAACAAACTAGTTGTATGAACAAATGAAGAAAAATACATCTAAAAGACATTGTGCAAGAGCACTTATTAAATGAAAAACCTATCCTAGCCTATCCTAACCTAAACTAGCCAACAAATAACACTCAATCAAATAAAACCATTCACTGAAACTGTGAAATATCCTCCCTTTCTCAGATACTTACAATGTTTCACATGCTCATGTGCAACCAAAAAGAGTTGCAATATCAATAGAAACTTAACAAACAGTTGCAATGAATTTTCAAAGACATTAACAAACTCTTTTACAACTTCACATTGATCATACATACTGTTGTTTTGAAGTGGATAAGAGAGATGAAACCATTTTTCTTCAGCTGCAACTAAAAATTCAGCTTCATCTTGAATTGCAACTTCATGCTTGGATGCAATAAGTTGTGATGCTTTGGTTTCCTCCTTCTTAGCTATATGTCTGATGGGACATCCTCATGAAAGAAAAAATTTAGAACCCTCCTTTGTGCTTTTGTGTTGATGGGCTACTTCTTTGTCCTCTTCTTGATTTGCAAACATCAATTTGTGTGATAGATTTGACAAAAATATGAAAATTTCTGCATGTTGCTCTTGTTGCTTATGATTTTTCTCTATAAAAGACACTTGTCTAGCATCCAGATTTAAGCAAAAATTCTCTAAGTCATCCCAAAACATGTCTTCATCAATATCTTCTTTACTTTTCAGCATTAGAGGACTAAATTTAGCTTTATGGCAGCTATCTTCTTGAAGTAAGTGTTTTGATTTGACATCACGTTCAACAACCTTGTGTATGGTAACTTCTTCATTTTGCAAAACAAGGTTATCTTCTTTTACCTTCTCACAAACCAGCACCTTGTCATCAATACATGAAAAAAATTCCTCTATGATGTTAGAGAACATGTCTTCATTAATTTCCAAACTTGTTGCAAATGATATTGGCTCTTGGTTATTGTGCTTCATGGATCCAAAATCCATTTTTTCTGGTTCTTGCAAATACTTACAAAATGTAGACATTCTAAATCAACTTAGAGACTCTCATAGCTTGACTCATCCCCGACAATGACACCAAAAATGTTGGGATTTTTAATTGCAATCGAGGTTGGAATACTAATTTATCAACCCTTCTAGACTAGAAGCTACATTTAATTATCAACCCAGGGACGCGAACTTGAAATGAGACAGCACTGTATATGCACTATGGAAGCCTTCTAAGCTATTATTTTAGATGTGTATAGCAAAAAAATCCGAATAATAAACTGAATTGAAAACATGACAATGCTATAACTAAAACTAACTCCACAGCAATGACTACAAGAAGACTGGCTATTTGCAACAACAGTGGTTGTAGGATGACTGGTTATTTGCAACAATAGTGGCTGCATGATGACTGGTTATTTGCAACAACAGTGGCTGCGGGATGACTGTTCTAAAACTAGTGAAATCAAATATGCTAAAAACAAAACCTATCATGACCAACTCACTAATTAAAGTATAGCATAATGAATAAAAATTTGAACTATGATGAAATGACAGTTCCTCAAGTGGCCCTTGCTTGAGTTGCTTCAATATGTCATTAGCATTCCATCTTCAATAGACAAGATTCAATGCTCAAATAATCTTTTTATTGCAAACCAAATATTACATGGACATGTATCAGAATTTTTGATTGAAATTGGACACCATTAACAAGACTTAACACTAACTAGATACTCTCTACACTACTTTCAATATTACTTTCAACCCTACTTACTCACAACTCAACAAAATTTTAGATTTCTGATTGAGGCTTGAGAGTTGAAGTAATGAGAAACTCAAAAACTTATTAAAAAATTCATTTCTCCTATGATAGCAAGGAGATAACTTATTCTATTCATGACTGATAATAAAGATTAAACTAACAAGAGTTGAGAGAGTTCTAATCCTCTTCAAACTCTACAACCATTAAATGCACTCATGGTTGAACATGTGTACAAAAATTTTATAATTATTTATGAATCATCAAATATTGTTTCCATAATATTCTCCAATATTTCTTTACTTTAATAACTCCAAATACACAAACTCATGAAGAGGTAGAAGAGTCCAAGTTGAACTAGAACTCAATCCTTAACTGCTGCCTGAAAATCTGCTAGTTTGTCTTAGTCAACTTCTGGTGAAAACTTCTCATTAACTATTGTAAATAAAATCAAACTGTTTAAACCCATTTTATATCTCCTTCTTATATTTCCATATCATTTTGAAAATCTTAATTTCATTAAGAAACGACTGAGATATTCCCACTTTACTAAAACTGGTCGTTTGTCTTTTTTTACACTTTCAGTCAACTGCTACATCTGTCAATTGCCAACTTGTTCCTCCTTCCTTATAGCTATATGATCGACTCAAAGCACTCAAAAACAACATGTTAATCCTTCTTAAGTAATTTATATTCAATAATAACCATTTATTATAATACTTTATTATCATTTAGCATCAACTAGCTAGACACACATATGCATATCAAACACCATTAATCCTAGTTAATGCTTCACAAAACCAAGGTAATGTTTGTAGATGACTTGGAAGGATATTATAAACATGAGGTAAATTATCATAAAACATGAAATAATATGGTTAATTTATAGGCTCGTTGTGCTTAGTACCTCATACATGCTTACAAGTGAGAGAGAGAGAGGGATGGAATGAAAAGGGATGGAGAGATAGAGAGAGGGAGAGTGGGGAGAATAGGGGGAGGGAGAGAGGAGGGGGCGGAAGGGAGGGAGGAAGATGGAAGGAGGGAGAGAGGGAGAGAAGGAGGGTGGGGGGAGAGGAAGAGAGAGAGAGAGAGAAAGAGAGAGAGAGAGAGAGAGAGAGAGAGAGAGAGAGAGAGAGAGAGAGAGAGGGGGGGGGGATAGGGAGGGAAGGTACAGAGAGGGAGATAGGTAGATGGAGGGGGAGAGAGGGAAGGAGGGAGAGGGAGGGAGAGGGAGAGAAAGAGGGAGGAGGGAGAGGGAGGGAGAGGGAGGGAAAGAGGGGGGAGGGAGGGAAGTAGAGAGAGGGAGAGGGAGGGAGGGAGAGGGAGAGAAAGATGGGGGAGGGAGGGAAGGTAGAGAGAGGGAGAGAGAGAGAGAGAGAGATAGAGGGGGGGGAGGGAGGGAGGGAGATGGAAGGAGGGAGAGAGGGTGAGAAGAATGAGAGAGAGAGAGAGAGAGAGAGAGAGAGAGAGAGAGAGAGAGAGAGAGAGAGAGAGAGAGAGAGGGAGAGAGAGAGAGAGAATAGTGTTGGAGCACCTATGAAGACCTATGGAGGCAAGGTGCACTAGGGTCACTGATAGGCCCTCATGGAGAATAAATGAGAAAAGAAGTCTAAAAGGCCTTTAAGGTCTTAAAACAATATAATAATTTCCATTAGAGCCAATAAATGCAATGAAATGTAATAGGAAGATCAAAAAGTGTAAAATTGTCAAAATTGGCAATTAGGCCTAAAAAGGGCTAAAATTGGGTTTTGAAGGGTAGAATAGGTTTGTCAGGAATAAAACATGTTTAAATTTTTTTTAAGGTCATCTTAATACCATTTTTATGTGTTGGTAGAGTTAGGGGTCAAGTTTGTTCATGTTGACAACTTTGTTTGTCAAATGACAACTTTTTGAGCAACTTTTATTATCAAAATTGCAAAAAATGACAAAAATAGGTGGTTAGAGCTAGTTGGGTGGTTATGGTTCGGTTTTTTAGGCCACAGGTGCTATAAAATGTTTTAAAATAATTACATTGGGAGATATTGTGAGTATTTGGTCGAAAACAATGAATTGGAGCAATAAAAACCATATTTTCATGTGTATTTTCTGAGTTTTCAACGTGGACAGTCAGATCTTTTGTTAATTTTGATACATTTTATGTTTGTATTTTGAAATATTATTATTTGGGAATTATAGAGGAATTATTTAACCTTTCATTGGAAGTGGTGACATTCATTTTTATTGTGTTTAGCAAAAGCTATTTGCATTTTACTAAAATCTGCCAAAACCCTGGACTAGGGTAACCCGTGACCTTATAAATGTGTTATCTTTTGTTTTGCTGATTAACCAAACCTCATTTTGGTCAGGATTGAGGGAAATTATGTATAATACTTGTCCATGGTGTTTTCATGGTGTCATGCAAGGGTTTTGCACATGCTTCAAGAAGTTTTTATGACTGTTGTTGTCACAGGGGCAGAATGACTGTTACAGTCAAATGGTGGAGGCTTTATTTGTTATGGTAGATAATTTTAAGGCCCGAAGGGCTTAGGGAGGTATTTGTTGGTGTTTCTACTACCTTCCAAAATATTTGGTTCAGGTGGAGTGCCTAAAGGAGGGGTTAAACCAGTGGGTTTCCAAAGATAGCAGCAGACTGTCATAGTGTGATAGAATGATAGTCACAAAAAAATGCATCTTGATGTGGGGGCCATATCTCGGAGTTGAATTGTTGGATTTGTCTAAAAATTTTATATGTTGTTTAAAATAAAGTTATTAAGAATATCACCAGAGAGATTGAGGAGTTGTAAACCTATTCAAAATTTATATACCTCTTTGTATAGATATATCTAAGAGGACAACAAGAAGGTAACTTTGGTTTTATTTAATCAAAGTGTTAAGCATTTTTTTCTTGAGAACCTAGTTTGGAATCTATTGGATTGTAGGGATTTAAAATAAAATGTGGGAAGAGTATACCTTGGAGATAGGGTATTGAGTATACTTAAGATTCAAGTGTTGATCCTTGAATAGGGTCCAAAGGAGTGAGCAGGTTATCAAAACTTGAGAGGGCAGTCCTAGACAATTGATGAGATGATCAATCATGATCAATGGGAGTTGGAAGGGAGAGTGTGTTTCACCTAGCATGTAGAAGGATCCTCTGGAGTGTCACCTTGAGTGACTGAACCCTTGAGAGGTCTAGAGTGGTATAAGAGCGAGCAAAAGGTCTAGGATATGTGTGTAGTAATCCTAGATAAGTGAGAAGATGCATTTGACAAGGTCACAAAGAGAGTTGTGTAATGCTTTCATAGAATAATTGTATGGTGGAAGGAAGAAAAGAGGAAAAGGAGATGAGAGAAAGAAGAAAGAAGAAGAGAGGAAGAGGATAGATGAAAAAGAGTTGAGTAGATTGAAGAAATAACTTGGTGAGATTGATGAGAAATTAAGAGGACTTGCAAAATAGAGGGAGCAATTGAGAAGGGAAAATGAACATTGGGAAGTACAAATGAAGTTGAGGTTAGAAAACCTAGAGAGGAAAGTGAAGAGTTGGCACTTGAGGGTGCAAAAGAGGATAGCTTGGCCTATGAAGAGGCTAATAGAAGCAAAGAAGAAGGCTAATGAGGAAGCCGTGAAGGTGAATGATAGTTGAGATGCCAAGGTGAATGGCATGAGAATGAGGATGAATTTGGTGAAGGAGAAGAACCTGATCTATGGGCATTGTATGCAGCCATAGATGAAGAATGGAGAAGCTATGGTGGGGTTGAATCACTTGAGATGTTGGCACAAAAGGTTCCTATGATGGAACAAGTTGATATTATAAATAATGATGATACTATATTTGTTTTTTCTAATCATTTGTATACAGGTTTGTTGAGTGTTTACATGGATGATAATGTTGGAGGTGCTTATGTTGAGTACCATTCGCTTGAGAGGAGGTCCCATGAGCCACCAAAGCATGGAAATTTTTTTGTAAGATACAAGGAGCAAGTACCTATGAATTGGAAGACCAGAAAGAGGAGAGCCATTCAAGGGGACCTTGAATCTTTTGTCCCTGGCAATGATTTTTTTAGTGGCTAATATTCACCAATTGGTTATTTTTAAAAATTTGGAAATCAAAATTTGGCTAATAGTTCAAGTTTTAAGGTAACCTAAGTCGCCACATTTTTATAAAATTTTATTTCAATCTTATTTAAATCGCCAGAGAGTTTATTTTATTAAATTTTTTAACTCAAAGATTCGCTAAAATATTCGATACATGGTTGGATTAGATTCACCAAAATTTTATTATTTATTGTAAAAAATTAAATTAATTCACCAATTACACATCATAATTATTAGTTACTTAAATAGGGTTCTACCAGCAATCTTTAGTTGCCACCACTGATTCAAAATGTAATCTAATGACCATCATTGTATTCCATGAGGTAAATTGTACCTATAAGTTGTAATGCTCACAGGAGTTGAGTTTCTTTTCAATTGTTGGCCTTTATAAAAATAAATGGTATAGAAATAACTTTGGGCCCCATGAGTATTAAAAATTTTAAGTACATTTTCTCTGATGAAATACAAAGAGGGCTATTAGATTAATTTAAATTAATGCTAATAACTAAATAAAGTAGTGTTTACCCTTTAAACTCATTAATGATTTTCACCTTAAGCATCTACTTTTCTATAAGAATTTATTTTTTTAAATGAAATTATTTGCAATAGTAATTAATGCATATTTGTGTTATTTCCTAAGATTCGCCAACATTTTCTACCAAAAAAAAATGATGTAAAAAATTCGCTAATAAAATTAATATTTTTCTTATAAAAATGAAAGATTCGCCAATAAAAATTATTATTTTTATCCAAAATAAATAAAAATTTGCCAATATTTTATATCTTTCTTTGAGGGGGGGTTTCTTAAAGTTATCACTGGTCCACGGGAATATGGTGTAGGAGCACCTATAAAACACCTATGGAGCACCCATAAAGACAAGGTGCATTAGGGTCACTGATAGGCCCTCATGGAGAATAAATGAGAAATGAAGTCCAAAAGGCCTTTAAGGTCTTAAAAAAATGTAATCATGGCCATTAGAGCCAATAAATGCAATGAAATGTAATAGAAAGATCAGAAAGTGTAAAATTGTCAAAATTGGCAATTAGGCCTAGAAAGGGCTAAAATTGGGTTTTGAAGGGTAGAATAGGTTTGTGAGGAATAAAACATGTTTTAAATATTTATAAGGTAATATTAAGACCATTTTTATGTTTTGGTAAAGTTAGAGGTCCAAGTTGTTCATGTTGACAACTTTGTTTGTCAAATGACAACTTTTTGAGCAACTTTTATTGTCAAAATTGCAAAAAATGACAAAAATAGGTGGTTAGAGGTAGTTGGGTGGTTATGGTTAGGTCTTGAAGGCCCCAAGTGCTATAAAAGGTTGTAAAACAATGAAATTGGGAGATATTGTGAGTGTTTGGTCGAAGATAATCATTTGGAGCGATAAAAAACCATATTTTTATGTGCATTTTCTGAGTTTTCAATGTGACAGTCAGATCTTTTGTTAATTTTGATGCATTTGATGTTTGTATTTTGAAAGATTCTTGTTTGGTGATGATAAATTAATAAACTAAATTTTTTTGGAGGTAGTGGAATTTGATTTGGTTTTCATTTGATAAAGATATCAAAGTTTTAGTGAAATCTGCCAGAACCCTGGCTTGGGGTAACTCGTGACCTTGCAAATGTGATATCTTTTGTTTTAGTGATTAACCAAACCTCATTTTGGTCAGGGATGAGAGAAAGGATGTATATTACCTTTCCAAGGTGTGTGTAGGGTTCCATGAAGGAGTTGGCATGTGCATGCAAGAGGTTTTTATGACTGTTGCAATCATAATGTGACAGAATGACAGTCATAGAAAAATGTAGCCTAATGCGGGGGCCATATCTCAGAGTTGAATTGTTGGATTTGTCTAAATTTTGTATATGTTGTTTCAAATCAATTTATTCAGAATATCACTAGAGATATTGGAGAGTTTAGAACTGGGTCAAAAGCTATATACCTTTGTGTATAGGTATATCTAAGAGGACAACAAGAAGGTAACTTTGGTTTTATTTAATCAAAGTGTTAAGCAATTTTTGTCTTGTGAACCTAGTTTAGAGTCTAGTAGATTGTATGAATTTCAAATGCAATGTGGGAAGAGTATACCTTGGGGTTAGGGTATTGAGGAGGCTTAAGATTCAAGTGTTGATCCTTGATTATGGTCCAAAGGAGTGAGTAGGTTATCAAACCTTGAGAGGGCAGTCTTAGACAATTGATGAGATGATCAATCATGATCATTAGAAGTTGGAATGGGAAGTTGGTTTCACCTAGCATATAGAAGGATCCTCTGGAGTGTCACCTTGAGTGACAGAACCCTTGAGAGGTCTAGAGTAGGGGATCCCTCTGCATCAAGTGGTATTAGAGCAAGAAAAAGGTCATTTGGTGAAGGAGAAGAACCTGATCTATGGGCATTGTATGCAGCCATAGAGGAAGAATGGAGAAGCCATGGTGGGGTTGACTCAATTGATATATTGGCACAAAATATTCCTATGATGGAACAAGCTGATAATGAAATCAATGATGATACTATATTTGTTTTTTCTAATCATTTGTATGCAGGTTTGTTGAATGTTTACATGGATGACAAGATTGGAGGTGCTTATTTTGAGTGCCATTTTCTTGAGAGGAGGTTCCATGAGCCACCAAAGAATGGAATTTTTTTTGTAGGGTACAAATAACAAGTACCTATGAATTGGAAGACCAGAAAGAGGAGGTAGCCATTCAAGGGGACCTTGAATCTTTTTTCCCCGGGAGTATGGTGCAGGAGCACCTATGGAGGCAAGGTGCACTAGGGTCACTGATAGGCCCTCATGAAGAATAAATGAGAAATGAAGTATAAAATACCTTTAAAGTCTTAAAACAATGTAATCATGGCCATTAGAGCCAATAAATTCAATGAGATTTAATAGGAAGATCAAAAAGTGTAAAAATGTCAAAATTGGCAATTAGGCCTAGAAAGGGCTAATATTGGGTTTTGAAGGGTAGAATAGGTTTGTGAGAAATAAAACATGTTTAAAATATTTTTAAGTTCATCTTAAGACCATTTTTATGTGTTGGTAGAGTTGGGGGTCAATTTTGTTCATGTTGACAACTTTGTTTGTCAAATGACAACTTTTTGAGCAACTTTTATTGTCAAAATTGTAAAAAATGACAAAAATAGGTGGTTAGAGGTAGTTGGGTGGTTATGGTTCGGTTTTGTAGGCTTAAAGTGCTATAAAAGGTTGTAAAATAATTATATTGGGATATATTGTGAGTGTTTGGTCGAAAAAAATCAATTGGAGCAATAAAAACCATATTTTCATGTGCATTTTCTGAGTTTTCAACGTGGATAGTCAGATCTTTTGTTAATTTTGATACATTTTATGTTTGTATTTTGAAAGATTATTATTTTGGAATGATAGATTAATTATTTAACCTTGTTTTTGAAGTGGTGGCATTCATTTTTATTGTGTTTAGCAAAAGTTCTTTGCATTTTACTAAAATTTGCCAAAACCCTAAACTAGGGTAACCCGTGACCTTATAAATGTGATATCTTATTTTTGTTGATTAACCAAACCTAATTTTGGTCAGGGATGAGGGAAAGGATTTATACTACCTATCCATTGTGTGTGCAGGGTGTCATGCAAGGGTTTGGCACGTGCTTCAAGAAGTTTTTATGACTGTTGCTATCACAAGGGCAGATTGACTGTTACAGTCAAATGGTGGAGGCTTTGTTTGTTATGGAAGAGAATGTTAAGGCCACAAGAGCTTAGGGAGGTGATTTTTTTTGTTTCTAATACCTTCCCAAAGTGTTGGTGCAGGTGGAGTGCCCAAAGGAGGGGTTAAACCAGTGGGTTTCCAAAGATAGCAGCAAACTACCATATTGTGATAGAATGACAGTCACAGAAAAATGCAGCCTGATGCGAGGGCTATATCTTGGAGTTGAACCATTGGATTTGTCTAAAATTTGGATATGTTTTTCCAAATCAATTTCTTAAGAATATCACTAGAGAGATTGAGGATATGTGTACCGATTCAAAATTTACACACCTATGTGTATAGGTATATCTAAGAGGACAACAAGAAGGTAACTTTGGTTTTATTTAATCAAAGTGTTAAGCATTTTTGTCTTGAGAAACTAGTTTGGAGTCTAGTGGATTGTAGGGCTTTCAAATACAATGTGGGAAGAGTATACCTTGCAGCTACGGTATTGAGGATACTTAAGAGTCAAGTGTTGATCCTTGAGTAGGGTCCAAAGGATTGAGCAAGTTATCAAACCTTGAGAGGGCAGTCCTAGACAATTGATGAGATGATCAATCGTGATCAATGGGAGTTGGAAGGGAGAGTGTGTTTCATCTAGCATGTAGAAGGATCCTTTAGAGTGTCACCTTTATTAATTGAACCCTTGAGAGTTCTAGCTCTGGAAGAGAAGGAGGAGGGGGGAGGGAGAGGGAGTGAGAGAGAGAGAGAGAGAGGGAAGGAGGGAGGGAGACAGAGGGAGAGAGAGGGAGGGGAGGGAGAGAAGGTAGAGAGAGGGGGGAGAGAGGGAAGGTAGAGAGAGTGAGAGGTAGAGGGAGGGAGAGAGAGAGAGAGAGAGAGAGAGAGAGAGAGAGAGGGTGGGATGGGGAGGGAGGGAGTGAGAGAAGAAGGGTTATGGAGGAAGGGAGAATGGGAGAGAGGGAGAGATAGGTAGAGGGAGAGAGAGAGAGAGAGAGAGAGAGAGAGAGAGAGAGAGAGAGAGAGAGAGAGAGAGAGAGAGAGAGGTATAGAGATAGGGAGAGAGAGAGGTGGGGGAGGTAGGGAGAGAAGAATGGGTATGGAGGAAGGGAGAGGGAGAGAGAAGGAGGGGGGAGAGAGAAGGAGGGGGGAGAGAGGAGGGGGAGGGAGAGAGAGGGAGAGAAGGAGGGGGAGAGATAGGAAGAGAGAGAGAGAGAGAGAGAGAGAGAGAGAGAGAGAGAGAGAGAGAGAGAGAGAGAGAGAAGGAGGGAGAGGGGGAGAGAGAGGGAGAGAGAGAGGGGGGAGGGAGGGAAGGTAGAGAGAGAGAGAGAGAGAGAGAGAGAGAGGGAGGGAGGGAGAGAAGAAGGAAGGGAGAGAGACCAAAGTGACACCATATGAAGTCCTAAGGGGTCATTGCAGACCATATGACCCCTTAGGACACCATATGACCCCTAACAACACCATAAGGGGTCATAAGGTGTTCTAAGGATCATAGGACACCATAAGACACATAACGACACCATACAGTATCGTATGGTGTCTTAAGGGGTCATATGGTGTCCTAAGGGGTCACAAGACACCATATTACCTCTTACGAAACAATATGACCTCTAATGACACCTAAGGGGGTCATATGGTGGGCTAATAAAATGATATATTATTTAAAGTTATGAATAGAACATCATACAATAGAACATCAATAGTTTAGTTTTTATATAGCTAAGTTAGACCATTGTCAACATAAGAGAAATTCCAAGAGAACAAACAATGAGGCTTCACTAAAAAGCAAGTGTAAGAGCTTGACCTAACCCTAAGAGTACTTCATTTCTAAAACATATGATTTATTAAATTTGCAAGGTTGTATTATTGATCTCGATTGTGACTATAGGAATTGCACACTTGATTTCTTTCATGGGTATGTACCCTTCCAAAGCCTTTTTACAAGTGATGATCATCATATACTACCACTTCCATGCTTACAACAAACTTTAATTTCTTTAGGTGACAGGCATTGTGTAATAACATGGGAACTCTAGGACATCATCTATGTTACTTTCCCTCTTTCTCTTCCTACCAGTTGTTTCCTTCTGAAAAACATATTGTAGGTACTCTGACTCATTATTTTGCTTTGTTGACACTATTTTCCACATTTGCTTTGCTCATTAAAAACACATTCAAGAAGAATATTGCTATAGGTTTCCTTGTTTGTCACGGTAATGCACCTGTGGTTCAATTTCAAACCCTTCTTCCTCCTATTCAATACACACACACAAATCCATCAGTCAATTTTCTTAGGAGAGCATACATGATAAACATAATTTAAACAAACTTAAATAAACTTATAGTAAACATAGCGTGTACATGCTATTTATAGTAAACATAGTGCGTACATGTTGTTTATAGTAAACAACACATATGTGCTACTTACAAAATAAGTAGCACATATATTATTTTGACTGTTTAGGCTTAAAAATAGGCTTGGATGACAAAGCTTCGGTTTCGAAGTTTGATTTCCCTCCATTTCCCTCATTTTTGACATGTTTTATTTTATCAACTTGGTTTATCAACTTTCCCATCATCGGGTTTACACTTCATCAAGTAGGTATTTCTAAAATTGCCACAATATTTTCACCCATCTTCTAAGCTTTCTAACCATATAATTTTTTTAAAAATTGAACAACAATAACATTATTATTGAATTTCTTTTACAAGTGTCTCCATAGTTCTCACAGACATATATGCACCATGTTTTTAATAACTTTTGATATAATTATCCAAATTTTAAAAACTTTATATATTATTGTAGTGCACTTAATTCTTTACAATTTTAAAAAGAAATGTATTTTTGATTTGTTTAGTGCAACTTATGCTTCACGCACGAATAGGTACCTAATTTTCAGGATGTGCTCGATTGGAAAAATCATTAAAAAAAATACTCAACAAAAAATTACAACAAAATACACATCTTCTAGTTCTCACTCTTAACTATCTTTATGCCAAAGGATCTGTCAAAATAATAAATGTTTTTGATGCGCACGTCAGACACTGTGTGATGTTTTTCAGAAAAAATCAGGGTCATTTTTCGTGCACGAAGGTTTTTACCCCTTAATCTTATCCAATTTTGAAAAAGTTTAGTAGTTTGGGAACTAGATTCAGATTAATACAATATTTTTTCTTTGATTATCTTCATATTTTGAGTGGATGACTTTCAAAGTTTTCCTCCAAGTTCAGGTTCACCTGATTTCAGAAGAAAAAAAAAGTGTCCACTTATACCCCCCTTTTTGACCACCATCTTTTTGCACTTACCCCTAGAAGGCCTTAATCATAAGACAAGGCTAATATTTAAAGGGTTATAAGAGAGTCAACTAGAAAACACCAATAGATTGGTGACTCTACTTGAGATAAATTTGCATGTCGCATATTCAAAACCTAGTTGCCTTGGTATTGTGTTGCAAAGATTGATATTAAAAGAATAGTTGATCTTAATTTTCCTACTTTGTGGGTGGTGATCCTGAAGAAGAAAATACCAATATAAGGCTAAAGTTTTAGCCATGAATGGAAGAAGATCCTTGTATTAGAAAGATCCTCAGAAGGCTTCGATGGGTGAATTTTCAAATCAAAGATGGAAAGAAAAGGAAATTGAAAAGTTTGACTTTGATCTTGATAATATTACTTTTACTAAGGATGGTAATACTAGTTTGGAAATGACTACTCATTTTCTAAATAAAGGAAAAGGTTTGAGTGAAAATTCATGGTCCGACCCAAATAGGTATGGTTATTCCTATAGCGAGCCTCATGCTTGCCATAGACCCTCAATAACTATTGATTCAGATGGTGATGAAGTTTTTTATTCAAAACCCTTATCAAGACCTTCTGATCTAGTAATTTTTGAAATACCCAACTCAACCCCATATGTTAGACTTGATTCTCTTGCACATGAAGATCCCAAATACATTGATGCAGATCAATGTTCATGTGGACGAGTAAATTTGGTGCCCTTGAGGTGATGAAAAACTGGAGGGGAAAATAGACCTACTCCACCTCACTAAAATGGCACTTTGATGAGCCAGATATATAGACTACTAGCTACCCAAACCTATAAATGGATTTTTACTAGATAGAAGGTCTGCAAAATTATCAAACTTAAAAATATTGTTAGACTTGTGTGAATAATAGTGTCATTGATGTCAAACCAATCATTTGGTTATGTATGGGACAATGTATGAGGCTTGGATATTAGTCTAGATGGTATGGATGATGCAGTCAAAATGTATGTGCAGTTCAAGAGTTGCAGTTTTTGGTTAGAAGTTATTATGCAGCATGGACAGCTTTGGATGATTACATTTTTGGTCTTATTGAGTTCTCATTGATCTCGGTATTAGTTATGTCTCCCATTGTTAGCACATTTTAGTAATTATCTAAAGTATCTCTTCGAGTTTTATGTTGCAATTTCCTTGGTATGTGTGGAGTCTACATTTTGGAGATATTGGGCTTGATCTTGTGATAATGTGTCCATACTTTTGGTTCTGGATGACCTTATCACTTTTCGATAATCTTGGTATATGCATTGGTAATCAGAAGTATCTAAAATAAGTGTGTAGAAGTCTTGCGGAGGCCAACAGGAGATTATTGATAAAATGTTGGGCTTGGTTGTCACACTATTCTATATTTATACCCTCTAGTGTATATCTATATATATATATATATATCTATAGATATATATATATATATATATATATATCTATATATATATATATAGATAGATAGATATATATATATATATATATAGATATAGATATATATATATAGATTTACATGAATGATGAATGAATAAATTTGACAAGAGTGTGTGTGTGTGTGTGTGTGTGTGTGCCTGTGATGTGTGAAAGATAGTTGGCAGTGAAGGTAGCAGTGTATGTGAAGTGAGAGTTGTGGACAACGAAGGTAATCAGTGTTGTAATAGTACAGTAGTCCTTTACCGGACCTACCGCAGAACAATTGTACAAAGATCTCTAACTGGATCTTTTGTAAAGTCTGAGATTTGTAATTTGAGCCTTAAACTTGGAACTGACTCCATGCATTTGGTGATGCAAACCTTCTTAGTTCAACCTTTTCAATTATAGTGAGCATTATGACAGTTAGTTGTCTCTTTTGTATATCTTCAGTGAGTAGTCTGACAATGAGTCAATTTTGTAATCTAGGAGTGAGCCACCCTTTTGTAAACTCAACTATAAGTAGTTATATTCTCCTTAGAGTTAACACTCTCTATGGTTTTTCCCATTTAGATTTTCCACATACAAAATCAAGTGTGACTTATCTTATGGTTGTGTTCTTCACATTTATTTTGTATTAACTGCTTTACACCAGTCAAGTCTATTTTATATTTTTATGGATAGATATAATTGGTAAAACTTTTATTGTTTTAAATCTATGGGAATACTTATTCACCCACCCCCCCCCCCCCCTCTTAGTATTTTGGTGCTTTCAACTTGATCAACAATTGGTATCAGAGCCTTGGTTCCTTGTTTGGAAAGCTTAGCCACTTGAGGGAGACCCATGTTGGTTTATTCATGGGGAGAAGACTTTCAAATGGATGAAGATTTGAAGACAACCCTTGAATATTTGGAAAGAATTGAATAAGAAAATGAATAATTGAAGAAGAATGTGAAGATAACAATGAATGTCTTCAGAAGCTAAGAGAGAAAATCCAAAAATTCAAGTTTAGCCATAAGGATGTTAACAACTAGTTGAAATAGGTGAATGAAACCATCAAATATCTGATGTAGATAATAGAGGAAAAGGACAATAAAAGAAGCTCTTGTAAGAGACATTAAAGTTGAAGTCTGAAGAATGTGAAAAGATTGAATAAGAAGTGAAGAATCTAAAGGCAAAGAACAAGGTCCTTGAAAATAATAAGCTCCTGGAGGATTTTATCAACATGTGTAGCAAGTTAAGTTAGACAAAACTGGACTCGGTTTCCAAACCGGTATGTTCCCAAATCATAATGATAAAGAAGAAAACACAGAAGCCAAATATTTTGTAGAAAAGAAGACATGAGAAGCAAAGAAGAAATAACATAATCAAAAATCGAATGCAAGAAGACCACTAGTTCGACAACCTAATGCACAAAGGTACCCATCTTTTAATGGTTGTTATTTTAAATTTAATAAATTTGGACACAAGATAGTAAATTGTAGAAGCATTCAATGTTATGGTTGCAAGATGTTTGGACATAAGGCAAGTCTTTGTAGGAATCATGTTGTGAATTAGAATTATAGCACAATTATTAAAAACAAGAAGAGTTGTAACTTTCAAGGATACTATTGTTAGAAGTATGATTGCGATTGCACCAAAAGATTGACCTATTAATGTCTGATATGACCATTAGACTTATAGAATCCACAAGAGGTAGTTAAGTCATATCACAAACTTGAGCGTTACACTGCATAGCATAAGGAGACCAAGGGTGCACACCTTGAAACAATCCCCCCCAGTGCAAGTGAGGGGTTTGAACTTGTGATCGAGGCATTGATACCACTTGTTAGAAGTAGAGTTGTCATTGTACCAAAAGATAGACCTTTTAATGCCTAATACAACCACTAGACATAGTATCCATAGGAGGCGGTTAAGCCATGTCACAAACCTGAGCGTTGCGCTGCACAACACAAGGAGACCAAGGGCACACACTGTGCAACAACTATGAAAATTGCAATAACCATGTACTCAATGCTAGTCAACACAGATACAGATCTCACCTGGTAAGATCTAAGATAAAGACTGTTAGTTGCTTTAAGTGCAATCATCTCGAGCATCATGCCAATCAATGCAGGAAAGGAAATGAGGAGAAAAATGTTGAGAAGAATGCAGTGAAGATTGGTGAATCAAAGAAGAAATAAAATTTGGTTTAGAGAAAGAAGAATGAGAACAAAGGAAGTGAGCCTGAAGTACCAGAATGCAGTGCAGGCACATCTTCCTCCGAAAATTAAGCTTAGAGCTTCGAGTCAAGGGGAGTTTTGATCTAAAAGAAAAATCTTCTATCCTCCCTATCTGAATGGATCATGTCACTAATATGACATGATAGTGCTTGAGTGGTATCTCATAATTTGAGGAATCATGATGAAATCATCAAAAAGATAGTTCTTGGCGGAAAAACCCTAATGAAGTATCTTTAGCAAGATAATTATTAGGTTTTGAGTTCATTTCTATCTTATCAGTTATATTTTCTTGAGATCATTGTGAATAGTCGAGCAGTAGCAAAGTGAACAGTAGGAGAAATCATGGAGGGGAAAATGATCATCAGAGAATCTAGTAGTGAATCATTTCATATTGTAGACAAAGTGCTCTTGGATGAGTTTAGCTTGGAGAAGATCAGAGTTGTTGAAGCAGGTTTGAACGATAATGAATTGCAGAAGGAAAAGGTGTGAATCTATGGACCAAATTCCCTTGCTTTGACAATGCTGATGTAATCAAAGTAGTTCTTAGCCATGCATGAGATAACTACATTGTGTTGGACAAACCCTATCCAATCATGAAGGAAATCATTTGGATGGTCATTGGCTTGTGTGACAATGGAGAATTTATAACAAAAAAGTCAATTTTGAACAGAGAAGTGGAATCCCTAATTGGTGTAAAGGGTGATCAGCGAAATTTAATCATCAATATGATCATCAACCCCATGGTGAGGTATGTTTCCTATGGCATCTCATACAAAATCTATTTTTCGAAGTAGGGAAGGAGCCACCTCGACAATTGTGGTATATATGGAATATATGCTTGTGATGGAAAATAGATCATTTGACCTGTGTGAATTGCTAAAAGAATTATTGTTAGCAAACATCAAGATGACAAAAGAGAAAAAATATTCTTTCTGGTTTGGGTCATTGCTTGTGAGTCTGGTTATGTACTATTTAGAATCCCTTCTGGTAAAAGATAATGTTATTTGGGACTCTAGTGTATTAATTGCAAGATAGGTATTTAGATATTTGAACAGTTTGTCTAACAAAGAGAAAGTTTTCAATGGTTATTTTAAATCATTTGTGGATATCTGGAGAGTTGGCCCTGTTTTTGTGTCTTTCTCTTTTGGCTCTAGAGATTCATCCTCTAGAAAGAAGAAAAGGAGACAGTTTGTTCCTATTGATATTTCAGAACCAAAGAGAAGAAAGGTGGAAAATCTTGTGATTATTGAAGATTTGGAATCCCCTGCAAGTGGAGGAGTTTCAAAAGTCGATGAGTCTAATTTGTTAAAATTAGTTGAAAGTACAGATGAAATTTAGAAGATTGGTCTGAAATGGCTGATTTCGGTTGAGTCAAATAGAATTGAGAACGTTTTGATGAACCACTTGATCCAAAACAACATAAGTCCAAAAGATATAAGTAATCTTCTTTAAGAATCTTTTACTGAGGTCCTCAAAGAGAGAATGTCTGAATAGTCAATTGAAGAAAAATACTTGGATATGCAAAGTTTTCTTTAATGAATGTACTATTTCTTAAAAGAACTTGTAAATATGCATAGTGGAATTGAAAGATTACATCCGCAGTGCTAGTAGAGTCTACAAATATTGCATATCTTGGATGGTAGCTGTTGTGAAACACAAAGGTAAGATTGATGCTATTAAAACCAAACTAACAAATATAGGTAAGTCTTTTGATTTTCTGAATGATAAGGATGATGAGCAGAGGAAAATAGTTAATTCTCTTCAAGTTGAGCTTCTTATATTACCAAAGCAGAAAGAAGACTTTGTGAATGTGTTTTGGAAGGTTAAGGAAATTGTTGAAGCTAAGCTAGAACACTTTTCAGTTTTACTTGAGAACGTAGTGGAGTATGAGCAGAATCCAACTGCTCCGGATAAATTTTCAAATTCGATTGATTTGTTTGTTCAGTGAAGAAGTCTTTCACTAAGTATCAAACTAGCTATACATTCTTATGAAGTTCTTCTGAAATTAAAGGAAAAGTACAAGCTTATATTTCCAATAAGAACAGCTGAAGGTTTCTTTGTGTAAGATTCAAATAAATATGTGTATATATATATGTATGTGTATATATATGTATATATATATATGTATATATATGTATGTATGTATATATATAACATATATATGTGTGTGTATGTATATATATGTCTGTGTGTGTGTATGTATATGTGTATATGTATATGTATAATATATATACACATATGTATATATATGTATATATACACATATGTATATATATGTATATATACACATATGTATATATATGTATATATACACATATGTATATATATGTATATATACACATATGTATACATATATATACATACATGTATATACATATATCTATGTATACATGTATATATATACATACATGTATATATACATACATGTATATATATATATACATATGTACATATATATATATATATACATGTATATACATATATACATATGTATATACATGTATATACATATATACATATGTATATACATATCTACATACGTACATATATACATATTGTAGATAGGAATTTGGAAATCATCAAAGCAAATAGAAATTAGACTAGCTCAATCACAAAACCAGATTGCAATGATAACAATCCTAAAAACATTCAATAGAAAACCTGAAGAAAAGATATTCAAAATGAAATTAAAGCAAACCAAATGTAGATATCTCCTTCATAATTCTCCATTGTCCTTCATTCTCCTCCAAATTGCTTTGTTTGTGGATCTCACCTACAAGTGCATAAGCATGAGATGAAAGCAAGATTGACAAGACAGCATAAGGATACTAGAAGCGTGATTGATTGATCAGTCGAGGGGCCATGATTGAAGAAATTCATCCAATTTATAGATAAATTGGAGAAAAGACAAGATTAGCATGAAATTGGTTCGAATGGAAATTCAAATCAAGAATAGAAAAATTATGACAAGTGTATGACAAATTGCTATGCAAGGTGTTATGACAATTTATGACAATTTATGACAATTTATGACAAATTGCTATGCAAGAATTATGACAAGAATTTGAAATAGAAATAGAAATTTAGGAATTAGGTAAATTAATTAATAATTTTTCATTCATTAAATAATTCACAAAAAGATAGAGGAATTAATTAGCCAATTAAATAAATATTTAATTGTGACAAGAAGACTTAGGATAAATAAATAAATTATTTAACCTAGAGGGAAAATGACAAACAAGATTTTATGAATAAATCATAAAACCTTAGAAGATGAATTAGAAATGCAAGGATGACAATTAGGTCTTGTCAAAAGATAATTGATGTTGATTTGATCATGATTCTGATTAACAAAGGACAAATGCTGATAAATGATTTGATTGATAAATGCGCCAGTTGACGAGGAACAATGACTAATTGATCCAAATTGATATGATTGAGAAGGATGACGATCGATGACAAATCGATCGCAAAATGACAAGATTGAAAATGACAACGATCGATGAGAAATCGATCGCAAAATGACAAGATTGAGAAATCGATCACAAAATGACAAGATTGAAAATGACAACGATCGATGACAAATCGATCGCAAGATGACAAGATTGACAAGGACAACGATCGATGACAAATCAATCGCAAGATGACAAGATTGAAAAGGACAACGATCGATGACAAATCGATCACAAGATGACAAGATTGACAAGGACAACGATCAATGACAAATCGATCGCAAGATGACAAGATTGACAAAAGAACAAAACCCTAATTCGAAAGCAATAAAAATGAGTAATGCAGAAGAAAGACTCGATGCTCACAAATGATAAAGACCAAGTGCGTGACATAGAAGAAATGTTAATGCGACGCAAAAACCCTAAAATAAGGCAATACGCAAATGTTAAAGTATGACTCCGCAAGCGTTGACCATTTTTAGATGTCTACACATATATATGTATATATACATATGTACATATTTATATATGTATATATACATATGCATATATATACATATGTACATATACATACATATATATACATATACATATACATACATATATATACATATATATACATATATATACATATACATATATATATGTGTATGTATGTATATATATGCATATATATGTATGTATGTATGTATGTATATATGTGTGTGTATATACATACATATATGTATGTATATATGTATGTATGCATGTATGTATATATATATATATATATGTCTGTGTGTATGTATAGGTACATATGTATGTATGTACACACACACACACACACACATATATATATACATATATGTACACACACATATATATATATGTACACACATATATATATACATACATGTGCATATATGTGTGTGTGTGTGTATATATATGTATGTATATATACATATGCATATATATATGTGTGTGTGTGTGTATGTATATGTACATATGCATATATATGTGTGTGTGTGTGTGTGTGTGTGTATGTACATATGCATATATATGTGTGTGTGTGTGTGTATGTATATGTACATATGCATATGCATATATATGTGTGTGTGTGTGTGTGTGTATACATACATACATACATACATACATACATAGAAATATATGTGTGTGTGTTCTCCTTACTTTTTCCATCAAAGGCATCCTTTTCCCTTTATGTCAAAAGGGGGATAAAGGGATATGACTTCAAGGAATGCGTCATTGAGGAATTGCATGAATAAGGGGGAGTTGGCACAATTATGTTTTGAGGAATTAATTGAGTAAAGGGGAGTTGGAGCAATTATGTTTTGAATATGTTTTTCCATCAATGACAAAGGGGGAAATTATTAGACTTGTGTGAATAATATCGTCATTGATATCAAACCAGTCATCTAGTTTGGTACCAAACAGTGTATGAGGCCCGAATATTAGTCTGGATGTTATGGATGATGTAATCAATATGTAAGTGTAGTTCAAGTGTTGCAATTTTTGGTTAGAAATTATTATGCAACATGGACAACTCTGTATGATTACTTTTGAGGTCTTATTGAGTTTTCATTGATACGGATGTTAGGATCCTGGTATTAGTTATGTGTCCCGGTGTTAGTGCCTTTTGGTAATTATTAGAAGTATATCTTTGAGTTTCATTTTGTGCTTTTCTTGGTATGTGTGGAATCTACATTTTGGAGATATTGTGCTTGATCTTGTGATTTAATGGATCCATACTTTTGGGTCTGGATGACCCTTTCCCTTTCCAATAATCTCAGTATATGCATTGGTAATCAAAAGCATGTAAAGAAAGTGTGTAGAATTCTTGTGGATGTTGACATGAGCTTATTGATAACGTGTTGTTCTTGGCTGATAAACTATTCTATATTTGTACCCTTTAGTATATATATACATGTACATGAATGATGAATGAATAAATCTGACAAGAGAGTTTGTTTGTGATGTGCAAAATATAGTTGGTAGTGAAGGTAGCGGTGCATGAGAAGTGAGAGTTGTAGACAATGAAGGTAATCAACATTGTAATAGTGCAGTAGTCCTTTACCGAACCTACTACAAAACAATTGTATAGAGATCTCTAACCAGATCTCTTGTAAAGTTTGAGATTTGTAATTTGAGCTTAAAGTTGGAACTGATCCCATGCATTTTGAGATGAAAACCTTCTCAGTTCAACCTTTTCAATTGTAGTGAGCATTCCAGCAGTTAGCCTTCTCTTTTGTAATCTGCAGTGAGTAGTCTGGCAATGAGCCGATTTTGTAATTTGGGAGTGAGCCACCCGACAATGAGCCACCCTTTTGTAAACTCAACTATAACTAGTTATATTCTCTTGAGTTAACACTCTCAGTGGTTTTTTCCATTTGGTTTTTCCACATACAAAATCCAATGTTTATCTTGTGGTTGTGTTCTTCATATATATTATGCATTAACTGATTTACATTAGTCAAGTCTCTTTGATATTTTTGTGGGCAGATATAATTGGTAGAAAGTTTGTTGTTTTAAACCTGTGAAAATATCAATTCATCGCCCCCCCCCCCCTCGTCTTAGTATTCTAATGCTTTCAACCTAATCAACAATTGGTATAAGAGCCTTGGTCCCTTATTTGGAAAGCTTAGTCACTTGAGGGAGACCTGTGCTGGTTGAGTCGTGCCACCTATATTCTTGGGAGATAACTGTCAGATGGATGAAGATTTGAAGACAACCCTTGAATATTTGGAAATATTTGAATTAGAAAATGAAGAATTAAAGGAGAATGTGAAGATAAAAAATGAATGTGTGCAGAAGATGAGAGAGTAAATCCAAAAATTCAAGTTGACATATAAGGATGTTAACAATTAGTTGAAACAAGCGAATGAAACCAACAAAGATCTGATGCAAAATATAGAGGAAAAGGACAAGACAAACAAGCTCCTGAAAGAGACATTAAAGATGAAGTTTGAAGAATGTGAAAAGATTGAACAACAAGTGAAGAATACGAAGGGAGATAATAAGATCCTTGATAGCAGTAAGCTCCTGGAAGATTTGATCAACATGCAGCAAGTTAAGTCAGACAAAACCGGATTCGATTTTTAAACCGGTATGTGCCCAGATCTGAATATTAAAGAAGAAAACAAAGAAGTCAAAGCTAATGCAGAGAAGAATATAGAAGATCAAAAGAAATCTCGGAACCAAAATCAAATGCAAGAAGACCACCGATCTGACAGCCTAATGCACAAAGGTGCCCATTATTTAATGGCTTGTTTTAAATGCAATAAATTTGGTCACAAGATAGTAAACTGTAGAAGCATTCAATGTTATGGTTGCAAGATGTTTGGACATAAGGAAAGTCATTGTAGGAATCATGTTGTGAATCAGAATTATAGCACGGTTGTTGCAAACAAGAAGAGTTATAACTTTCAAGGATATTGTTACTTGCAATAACTATGGACACAAGGCTAGTCAATGTAGATGCAAATCTCACCTGGTAAGATCTGAGAGGGAGATTATTAGTTATTTCAAGTGCGAACAGATCAAACATTATGCTAATCAATGCAGGAAAGGAAATTAGGAAAAATCTGTTGAGAAGAATGAAATAAAGATTAGTCAATCAAAGAACAAAGAAAATTTAGTTTGGAGAAAGAAGAATGAGAACAAAGGAAGTGAGCTTGAAGTACAAGAATCCGGTGCAAGCACCTCTTCCTCTGAAAATTAAGCTTAGAGCTTTGGGTTGGGGGGAGTTTTGATCTAACTAGAAAAACATTCTATCATCCCCGTCTGAATGGATCATGTCACTAATCTGTAATGATAGTGCTTGAATGGTATCTAGTAATCAAAGAAATCATGACATCATCGAAAAGAAAGTTCTTAGTGGAAAAACCCTAATAAATTATCTTTAGCAAGATAATTATCAAGTTTTGGGTTCATTTCTTTCTTATCAGTTATATTGCATTGAGATCATTATGAATAGTGGAGCAACATCAGAGTGAGCACTAAGAGAAATCATAGAAGGAAAAAAGATCATTAGAGAATATAGCAACAAAGAATTTTAGATTGTGGACAAACTGCTCCTAGATAAGTGTATCCTAGAGAAGATACAAGTTGTCTCCTTCCTACACCTAATATTCCACCTCCTTCCTCTTATCAAGAGAAGAGGTTTGCTTCTTGATGGGGAGGATCTCACAAAAGAGTTGCACCTTGATTAACAAGTAGGTAAAATATGTTTAAGTGGGCTTCCATCCTTTTTCACACCATGCTCTTGTCTAATATCAATTCAAACAACTAAATTTCTTTGACTGAGTGCTCCCTATCAACTTGTTTGCTCTTATTACTCACAAGCATGGTTGGGATTCACTAGAGTAAATCCAACCATCAAGTTTTCAAAACCTCCAACATACACTTGGAAGGGTCTTAGGGGGTGTCGAGAAGGTTTTTCAATTCCATTCATGTGGTTCTTTGATTGGTCTCTCTCCATTTTCCCATCACTTTCTCTTATTCCTATTTTCTAGGTCTAGTAGCCCTAAAGCCCCTATTAGCCCTACCTTCATGGTTTTTGTTCAATTGCTCAGAAAACTTCCAAAAGACCTCCCAAAATATTTATTGATCTGAATACCCTTTTGGAAAAACTTCTAGATTCAATAGGGTAGGCTATTTGGCATGTTCGTACAGGTATAGACTCCAAAAATGGCTCTTTTTGAGGGTTTGATAGTTAATAATCTTCTCCAATAGGGTTTATTGGTTTCTACACTCTGTCACACCTCCTTTCTTCTACTAAGACTCCAATAGGATTCTTTCTTTCATGCCAAACACTTGGTACATCCACATTTTATCTTCCCTGTGAGAAATGACAAAAATGACAGTCATATCCCTAGTCGAGCTATGGCAGATCTTGCCTAGGATATGATAGAAAATGGCTTCCAAGCAACTTCTAGGATATTTAAAAGAATATGTACATTATTCATAGGCTCCATTACTTTAATCCCAAGGTCTATTGAACAAAGACAATGGGATTTCATGTTGGAACCATGTATAGGGTCTTAAACCCTTGCTCAGACTGAGAGTAGTGCAGTAGAAGACAATTTGTAATCAAACACTAAACCTGCACTAAGAAAGAATAAAATCACTTCCTAAGCACCACAACAAAATATACTAAACCACCATGAAAGGATAGTACCAAGATCAGATCATCTGGTACGAACTGCTATTACCAAAATGACAAAATCTTATGCAAAAACCTGAAAATTGCTTCCAAATCTTATTCAAAATTTGATCATGAAACTTCCAACCCACTTACAATAATTTAAAAAGAATTTTATATTCCTCCTTTCTCACAACTAGCCCCCCATCGGTTTCCTAACAACTGATTTGATCAATTTTGAAAAGTTGCTCAAAAAATTGCAAAAAGTTGTCAAGCAACAATGACAACTTTTGCTCCATTTTGCATTTTTGTAATTTATGCATTTATATTCACTCTAAACCCCCTAGGATGGTTCTCTAACATAAAACTAACATGACAAAATTCCTAATGATGCCTTACAAAGAGTTTTACACTATTTTGCAAAATATTGCCATTTTTTTGGCTTACAAGGGCACATTGGCCAAAACTGAGAAAACAAACAAACCTTCTTGACAAATACACTTAAAATAACTCCAAAACACACTTGTGGACCTATTAATATTCCATTATTCATTAATTGATCCCAAACATCATCACTCACTCCAAAATTTGAAAATACATCAATAAAGGTAGGTAAAACTAGGTGCTCCTACACCATACTCCCCCAATGAGAAAGAAGTCAAGTGACTCCTTTAGGAAACAAAGAGAGGGAAATTATAAGCTTAGGAAACTCTACTTGAGGTACCCAAGTGGTCTTAGATTCTGGAAGATGCTACCTCTTGACCAAATGTTCCATATAGGCGGTATGCCTAGTCTTCTTGAGAATTCTTGAATCCAATACCTTCTCGGCTTGTAGCATAGATATAGGTGGTAAAGGTAGGTCCGAAAGTGATTGGGAGACATATGAGACTCTAATGCATTCCTCTATAAGTGTTCCTTTTTACTGCACCAATTTTGTAACATTAAATATAAGAGACAAGGCCATGTCCATGGGTAGATCAAGTTTGTAGGCATTTTGCCCATACTTAGCTAAGACCTTACATGGTCCAATCCTCCTCATTTGAAGCTTTCTAGGGACACCTTTATGAAGCCTTTCTTTTCTCAAATGAACCATGACAAGGTCACCAATAGAAAATTGAACATTCCTCCTCTTTTCATCCATATTGTCTTTGATTCTTTGAGGGTTGTCTAGTAAATCCTCCCTAACTTGCTCACGAATCTTTTTCATGGTCTGAGCCATGTCAATAGAATGTCCACTCTTTTGCTCCATCTTCTCAATATCTCTAAGCTCCAACACACCTCTTGGATGAAGGTCATAAACTACTTCAAAAGGACTCTTATTGGTTGATCTATTCACATTGTCATTGTAGGGAAATTCAGCTTGATGGATGATCTAATCCCAAGCTTGTCCATACTCCTTTGTCAAACACCTGAGAAGGTTCCCAAGTGTCCTATTTACCACTTCTATTTGGGGATGGTAAGTTGAGCTAAAAGATAAGTTAGTACCCAATCTCTGCCATAAAGTTTTCCAAAAATGACCAATGAATTTTGCATCTCTATCTGATACTATGTTGATGGGTAAGCCATGAATCCTAATGACTTCCTTGAAAAAAAAATGAGAAATATGACTAGCATCATGAGTCACCCTTCATGGAATTAAATGGGTCATTTTTCTAAATCTATCAACCACAACATAGATACTATAAAATCTCGATCTGGTCTTGGGTAAACCAACCACAAAGTCCATACTTACACATTCCCATTGTCGGTTTGGGATAGGTAAAGGCTAATAGAGTCCAGCATTAGAAGAGGTCCCCTTTGCCTTTTGACAAACCACACATTGCTCCACATATTTTTTGATATCTCTTTGCATCTTTGGCCAATAGTAGAATCTTTGGACAAGTTCCAAAGTCTTATTCAACCCAAAATGTCCACTTATACAACCATTGTACTTCTCTTGCATGAAATTTTCTCTCATGGACCCTCTAGGTACACAAAGTTGTCCTCCTTTAAACAAAAGACCATCTTGTAAGGTAAAATATATATATTCACCATGAAAATTATTTCTAAACTCTTGACAAACCTTGTAGATGGCAGGAAAGTCTTCATCATCTTGGTATAACCCTTTGAAACTATCCACTCCAATGATCTTGAGCTGCACTTCTTTGAATTGGTAGGAACCTTCTACTTAATGCATCAACAACTTTATTGTATTGACCTTTATTATGTTTAATGGTAAAAGTATAGGACTGCAAATACTCTATCCATTTGATATGCCTATGATTCAACTTTTCTTGTGAGTTGAGAAAACTCAGAGCTTGGTTATCAGTATAAACCACAAATTCCTTAGGTAATAGATAATCCCTCCACTTCCTAAGTGACTATACAAGTGCATATAAATCTAAATCATAGGAAGAATACATTTTCTTGGCTTCATTGAGCTTTTCACTAAAAAATGCTACTGGTCTATTGTCTTGACTTAGGACCACTCCAACTCCTATATTGCTTGCATCACATTCTATGGTGAAAAGCTTGTCAAAGCTTGGAAGAACAAGGACATTTTGAGTAGCCACCTTTGTCTTCAAGAGATCAAATCCTTTTTGTGCCTCTTTTGTCCATTGAAACTTAGTCTTTACACCTCCTTTGATTATATCAAGCATAAGTGCACATATCTCACTAAACCCTCTGATGAACTTCCCGTAAAATTGTGCCAAACCATGAAAAATCCTCACTTCACTTGTTGTTTTAGGTGTAGGCCAACTGATTATGGCTTCCACTTTTGAGGTGTCCATCTTCAAATCACCACTTGAGATTACAAACCCAAGATATACCAACTCCTATTTCATGAACTCCAATTTCTCCCAATTGATTGTTAGTTGCTCATCACATAATTTCTTCAATACAATCTCTATATGCTTAAGATGTTCATCTTTAAACTTACTAAAAATCAAGATGTCATCTAAATAAACAATAAAAAATTTACCAATGTAATCCTTGAGTACTTCATTCATGAATCTCATGAATGTGCTAAGGGAATTTGTGAGTCCAAATGGCATAACAAGCCATTCATAAAGTCCTTATGTGGTCTTGAATGTTGTCTTCCATTCATCTCCTTCCTTGATTTCGATTTGGTGGTAGCCACTCTTGAGGTCTATCTTGGTAAAATACTTAGCACCCCTAAACAATCCATGAAATCTTCAATTCTTGGAATGGGAAACCTATACCTATTTGTAATCCAATTGATGGCTCTTGAATCAGTGCAAAGTCTCCAAATACCTCCCTTCTTTGGTGCCAAAATGGTGGGAACTACACATGAATTGATGCTCTTCCTTATCAGACCATTGTCCAAGAGTTCTTGGATTTGTTTAGCTACCACTTTATTTTATTCCAATGTCATTTTGTAAGCTTCCTTATTAGGCAATGAGGCTCCAGGTATGAAGTCAATTTGGTGACTTTTGGCATGTTGAGGAGGCAAGGTTGTAGGTGTTCCATCACTTATGATGTCCTTGAACTGATTCAGTATCTATTGTACTTCATTAGGAATACATACTTGCTTGTCCTTGTTTTCCTCTTTTAGTTTCACAACAAGGGAAAACCCCACTCCTTCTCCTTCCTTGAGAGTGTTTATGAACTCCTTCTCCGCAACTAATAGCACATTGGAACCCTTAGATTTTCTCTCTTCTTAATCTCCTATGGACTGAATTTTATAGGTAACTCCATCTTTTTGAAAAGTATAAGAATTATTTTGCCCATGGTGTATTTCTTTCCTATCAAATTGCCAAGGCCGACCTAGGAGTAGGTGGCATGCATCCATTGGCAAGATGTCACACAATATTTTGTCCTTGTAGCCTCCTATAGTGAACTCCACCTAAGTTTTTGTATTCACCAAAACATGTTGCCCCTTGTTGAGCCAAGTAACCCTATAAGGATCACTATGTGGAATTCTTTGCAAGTTGAGTTTTCTTACTGCTTCTTCTAACACTATGTTATCAGTGGAACCTAAATCCACAACCACTCTACACACTTTACCCATGATCTTGCACTTTATCCTAAACAAGGATATTCTTTGGCTAGGTTCCTCCTTAACTAGTTCTTTGATCAAAATCTTCTCATCATGAGATTCTCTCCAACCTCATAATCTAAACTCACTTTTGATGTCTTCAAATTTTCTACATCTTCCTGAATATAATTTACTCTTCTTTAACCTCCTTGGGATGAAGAAGACTTCTCAGGACATCTATATAAGTCTAGTGTCCAAGTTGATGGCAATTGTAGCACTTCATTATGGTGAAATAGGACCCTCTTCCTGATCCACTAGACCTTCTTCTACTAGAGTTTCCAGATCCTCTTCCTCTATAGCTGCTCTTGCTATTGGAATCCCCACTCTGCTCTACCAACTTAGATTCCCCTTGGGCTCTTTAGTCTATAATTCTTCCACTATAGCTACCTCTATGACCTTTTCCATCTCTTCCCCTACCTCTACCTCTATTGCTTTGCTCTTGTTTCCTTTTACTCTTCTCTTCCACCTTGAGTTCCAATTGATAGCACTTATGGACAGTAGTAGGAAACAACAAACTTAGCTCTTCTTGGATATTCCACCGCAAACCATTCAAGTACCTAGCTACCTTGATGCTTTCATCTTCCACAATCTTAGATCTCAAACACAACTTTTGAAATTCTTCAGTGTAGCTGCTCACATCTCGTTCTCTTTGTCTCTAATTTTGTCTCCTCTTGTGTAATTGAATTTCATAGTCTTCAGGGATATAGGCTTCTCTCACCTTGGCTAGCATTCCTTTCCAAGTGGAAATTGGGTTCTTACCCTCCTTTTGCCTCTCCTCTTAGATGAACTTCCACCAAGTCAAGGTTTCTCCTCTCAATCTAGATTTGGATACCTTCACCTTTTGTGCTTCACTAATTCCATCACATTCAAAGTGATTCTCCAACCCTTCAATCCACTCCATGATCACTTATGGTTCCATTTTTCCATAAAAAAGTGGCTCTCCTTCTAGGGAATTCCCCCCTAAGGCTTTGATGGCTCTAAGGAAAGGTTCTTCGAGTAGAATAGGATCTGATTCAGGTGTGCTATCCTCTTCTACCACTTCTTTACCCTTTCCTTCATTGATTTTGATAGTTACCTTCTCAGTTTTGTCTTCCACTTCACCTAGTTTGTTCTCCAATTGTTGTAATCTTTCCCTGAGGATTCTATTCTCTTCCTCTTTGTCTTCTACCTTTTTGGCTAACTCTACATTGGTCACCATCCTGAGTCTATTTTAACCTACTGACTCAGTCTCTGACATCAACTGGTTTCTTCCCAAATCTTAACTTGCTCTGATACCACTTTGATGGGGAGGATCTCACAAAAGAGTTGCAACTTGATTAATAGGTAGGTAAAAGATGTTTTAGTGGGCTTCCATCCTTGTTCAACCCTAATCTTGTCTGATATCAATTCAAACAACTAAACTCCTTTCGAGTGCTCCCTATCAACTTGTTTGTTCATATTACTCACAAGCATGGCTGGGGTTCACTAGAGTAAATCCAACCATCAAGTTTTCAAAACCTCAAACATACACTTGTAGGGGTCTTAGGGGGTGTAGAGAAGGTGTTTCAATTCTATTCATGTGGTTCTTTGATTGACCTCTCTCTATTTTTCCATCTCTTTCTCTTATTCCTATTTTCTAGGCCTAGTATCCCTATAGCCCCTATTAGCCATACCTTCACAGTTTTTTTTCAATTGCTCAGAACAATTCCAAAAGACATCCCAAAATCTTTAAATATCTGAATACCCTTTTGGAAAAACTTTTAGATTCAGTATGGTAGGCTATCTAGCACGTCCATACAGGTATAGACCACAAAAATGGCTATTTTTTAGGCTTTGAGAGTTAATAGTCTTCTACAATAGGGTTTATTGGTTTCTACACCTTGTCACACCTCCTTTCTTTGATTTCAAATAATTTTCACATCCATAGTTTATCTTCCTTGCAAGCAAATACAAAAATGACACTCATATCCCTAGTCGGGCTATGGAAGAGGTCACCTAGGATATGATGGAAAATGGCTTCCAAGAAACCTCTAGGACATTAAAAAGAATATGTAAAGTATTCACAGACTCCATGAATTAAATCCCAAGGTCCATTGAACAAACACAATGGGATTTCAAGTTTGAACCATTGTCTACTGTCTTAAACCCTTGCTCAGACCGAGAGCAGTGCAGTAGAAGACACTTTGTAATCAAACACTAAACCTGCACTAATAAAGAATAAAATCACTTCCTTTACACCACAAAAAAATATACTAAACCACCATGAAAGCACATTACCAAGATTAGATCATCTTGTACGGACTGCTATTACCAAAATGACAAAATCTAATACAAAAAACCTGAAAAATTGCTTCCAAATCTTACTCAAAATTTGATCATGAAACTTCAAACCTATTTAAAATCATCAAAAAATAATTTTATATGCCTCCTTGCTCATAACCAACCCCCATCAGTTTCCTAACCACCGATTTTATCAATTTTGAAAAGTTGCTCAAAAAGTTGTCAAGCAACAATGACAACTTTTGCTCCATTTTACATTTTTGTAATTTATGCATTTATATTCACTCTAAACCCCCTAGGATGGTTCCCTAGTATAAAACTAACATGACCAAATTCCTAATGAGGCCTTACAAATAGTTTTACACTATTTTGCAAAATAATGCCTTTTTTTGGGCTTACAAGGGCACATTGGTCAAAACTGAGAAAACAAAAAAAGCTTGTTGATAAACACATTTCAAATAACTTCAAAACACACTTTTGGACCTATCAACAATCCATTATACATTTATTGAACCCAAAAATTATCACTCACTCAAAAATTTGAAAATGCATCAATAAAGCTAGGTAAAACTAGGTGCTCCTACACCACTTCTCCTATTGTTCAACCAAAAATTCCTCAACCTAAACCTTCCACTATTAAGTAGAAACCCATTCCTCCTTCTTCAAGTGTTCCTCCTCCTTTTCAGCCTTCCACTAAGACTCGATGCAATTTTTGTGTGAGAGAACGCCGACGAAGACGTCCTGTTTGAGCTTGTGAAGTTATCCCTTAAAATACTCAATCTTCTTAGACTCCAACAGTTCACATGATTCCCTTTTCTCCTAAGAAAGATGTTCAACCAACATCTCCCAATCATAAGTTGCATAAAAAATGTGTTGGTTTTACTCCTATTCATGTTCTTTCTCCTCTTTCTCTAAACTTTGATGAAGAAATGGGTGAAAATATTATTCATAATGGAAATACAACTCCTAATGCTTCTAATAATGAGTATGAGTATGTTGATGTGGACAAACATTTATTTGAAGATTTTTCACAAACTTTAATTCTAGCTCCTAGAATAAAAAAAAGTGACCTACAACATGAGCATATTCCTTGTTTGGATCTTGTGATGGCTCCATCTATTGCGCTCAATATTGCTCCTTTGGCATGTTTCTCTCCTTCCCGAAATAGTGATCAACAAGATCGAGAGACAAATGTCGTGCTAGATTAGCAATATTAGCACTACAGATTTCTCTCTCTCCTTTATTTCTCCTTTATGACTATTCTTCTATTGTTGCCTTAATGTCTACTTGGGGATGATGCAAAGCACTGAGATCTTCTCTTGGTCTCTTTTATGTTGACTCAAAAGACATCCTCCCTTCCCTTTATTCTAAGGTAGTGTCCTTATTTGGGGAATGAAAATTATTATATGCATATACATACATGATATACATGAGTTATCATACAACATATTGACCCAGAGGAAAGTGACACTACCTCGTGTTTTGTGTTTATTATCATTGGGTTTGTACCTCTATTGGGGGCTAAATCCTTGTGATAACGTTCTCACTCTCTCTCTCTCTTGGGTGTATCCTATCTTAAAGCAATCACTCTCGATAATGCATATGTGATCACTTTAACATGGGGGCATACACTCCACTCATACTTTCCTTCTTGTGATACTTAGAATTACTTAGTGAACTTTTCTTTGTTTTGTAATATTTTATATCCTTTCTTTCATGACTCATAGTGAAAGAAACTTTGCTACTTGCAGTCATGGTTCTCCCCTTCTCAATCTTCCCTTTTACTTTGTAAATAGAATTTGTAAGATCCTAAGTCCATTGAGGGCTTGATGCATCTTGCCTCCTTGACGTGGTGAAACTCTTTCAATCTTGTTTCCTTGTATTTTGCCGATAGTATTGGTATACGCTTATACTCCCGCTAAAGTGGGGGCTAAATGTAGTGTCATAAAATTGCGACCCTAGCAATTTACGACTGCATTAGGGTCGTCATGCATGCAAACTCAAATCCTCTAGCTTGATTGAAGACCGGAGAGTGCTCGGCTTGTGAAAACAGCTTCTTCCTTGGCCTTTGCATCATTCTTTCCACACTCTTCCCTGGAGAAAGGGGTAGGAAAGGGGTGTGATACCCATGTCCCCCATTAGATAGGGGCATGGTGCCCTTTTCCTCCCAAGACAGGGGCATGGCATCACTATCCCTGCCCTATTTTGGGGCAGGACCTTCCTAAAGCATGCATTGTGGGTTGTCAGCTTGATGTCAGCCCGTGATGAAATTCAAAACCTTCAAACATGTATTTAAGGGGAATTCATCTTCTCATTACATCAGGGGAAATTTGATAAGTTGGATAGGTCGAAGTTGGAGAGATTCAAGTTGCATAATCAATCAAGGATTCAAGTATTCAAGCAATCTTTTCCAACATTGAGCTTTCTCAAGTCTCCCTTCAAGGCTAGGTGTTGCATTCAAGTCAAAGATTCAACCATTTAAGAGGAGATTGATTTTAACATACAATTCCATACAATAATTTCTATCATCATTGCTACTATAACCTCCCTTGAGGTGATCTACAATTCAGTCTTTCATTTACATCTACTTGCAAGTACTTTTTTTCATTACTTGGTTAATTCCAAAACTAGGGTTTGACTTAAAAGTAAACCCCCAATCCCAACACATTTCCCTCTCCTTTATGTGTGTATGTTGTAGGTGCACAATTGTACTTTCAGATTCAGGCTTCATTTTCAGAGGTGGAAAAACCCTTTTCATTTCACATATTTTTTGGAGGACCGTGTACATTCTTGCCACGATCCGAACAACTTTTCATCAAATTTATAGGGCGACTTCGTCTCGATATTTTATTGCCAAATCCAAGAGCACAACTTCTTCCAATATTCAGATCTCAAGTTATAATCGATTCTTTGTCACTTTTACTCTACATAATTCAATCAATTTCCTTTCCATTTCAAAACAGAGGAAGAGGGGATCATCCTAACATTCTTAATTCATTCAGAATTCAATCCATTATCTTTGTGTGGAGATTGAATTTAGTGAATTGTCCCTTATCTTCCTAATGTAATGGTGAAAAGTGCTTGAAGGATAATCAATAGTGAAACTCTCATCTCTCTTTGAGGGAAAGGGTTAGTTTTCCTCTTGATCTATCACTCATTATTTTCCCACCATTACATTTTGGTGAACCCTGTTGGCAAATGCACACTCCAATGAGACATTGTAGGTGATTGAAGGTTTTGTCATTGATGGCAACCTTACAATTCTATGACACCAGAAAGGTATTCCACCAGCACTAGCAAGATCAAACTCTACACCGGCACCGGTAGTGAAAGGAAGCATACTGGCACAGAGGCCGACAGGAATTTTGTTATAATATATTTTGTTAATTATTATAAGATGACTTGGCAACATTGTAAAATGACTCATATATATAAGAGATCATTGTAGAACATTTAGGTAAGGATGGAGTAATGTAATTAGGAGAAATAAGGAAAACCTATTATTTGAATTATAGGTTAAGGGTTTATGTAAGAAGCAGAGCAGAAACTAGTACTGGATCTGGCATTATAGATGCTATTTTGAAGCAGTACAAGACACTGGATTTATATAATCCATTTTGTAAGTCAATGATATTTCCTATTTTGTATTTGAGTAGTGAGCTCTAGGCACTTGGCCTTCCTGCATGTGCAGGCCCCTATTGTAGCGGTAATATTCTCTTATTGGCCAGTAAGTGAATATTGTGGGTCACAAATCCCACTGAGGTTTTTCCCACACCGGGTTTCCTCATTAAAATATTGTGTTATGGTGTGCTTTTCATGTGGTTGTTGTTATCTCTGTTTATTGCATTACTTTCTGTTTACCGGTATATAGTATTAATATGTTCTGCATGTTTTAAATTAAGGAATTGCTCATACCAGTTAGATACTAATTCACCCCCCCCCCCTCCTCTCAGTATATGTTTGAATCCTAACAATTGGTATCAGAGCTTGGTCCTCTATTTTCAAAAGCCTAACAGCTTGAGGAAGATCTTGACACCAATAGAGATGAAAAACTTGATGAAGCAACTTGAAGAAGCTCTCTCAGACTATGATGGAGAAAAGTTGAAAAATATCAAACTTGAAGATGATCTAAAAGCAGCTTAGGATATTATTCAAGCACTTTAAGAAAATCTTACTATTGCAAGAAACAAGAGAAGAGAACTTTGTGAAAAAATGCAATTTGAGAATGATGAAAAGGAATCTCTTAATGATATGATAAACAAGTTGAAGCAAGAGAACATGACAACAAAGAATGAGATGCAGGATATGACTATGAGATTTTGTAAGGAAATTGAAGATAGAAAGAAGAATGAAGAAGATTTGACTAGAAGACTAAGTGATGCAGCAAATGAGAACACCAGTCTTAGCTATGAAAATGGTTTGTTGAAGGCAGATCTGATGCACACATAGAATGACTCAAATGAACTGATGAGGTAGAAAGAAAACTTAGAAAGAGAACTAGATACTGCAAATCAGCATAAAGAGAAATTCAAGAAAAGCTCAGAAGAACTTGGTGACTTGTTGAAGAATCAGAAACCTAAAGGTGACACTTGTGGAATTGGCTTTGAAGTTGGAGAAAGCTCTGGTACTACAAACACACAAGATCATAGCAAACCGGTAAGACAACCTACTGCTTATAAATTCAATGGAAAATGCTTTAACTGTAACAAGTATGGTCATAGAGAAAATCAATGTAGATCTAGAAATTATCAGGATACCATTACACCCACTGGTCAATGTTCAAAATGTAACAAAGTTGGTAATAATTCTGAAAATTGTAGAATGAATGTAAGATGTTATGTATGTGGAAGATTTGGACACTTATCTAATCAATGTAGAACATAAACTGGCATAGGTTATGGGAAGGCTATTCAAAAAAATAATGTGACTTGTTATGCTTGTAACAAGATTGGACATATTGCAAAATTCTGTAGAAGTAAGGCACCATCGATAGACAACAAAGGTTCTAGTTTGAAGGGAAAAGAAAAAGTTGAAGAAGTTAAGCAAGAATTCTCAAAACAATGGATTAGAAAGTCGGACCTAAATGGTGTTGGGAATACTCCTCCACCGGTAGAACCAAGCAACACTCCACTGGCAGAACAAAGTAGCACTCCACCGGTAGGAGTCTCTTCATCTAATTGAAGAAAATTCTTTTGAGGGTTTAGCAATCAAATAAAAATCATGCTATCATTCCCTCGGTTGATGGTGAGAAGTAGAAATTACTTCTATACCGGCAAATAAAGTTAAGTGACTACTTAACCGGCATGCATTAAATGTGGTAGTTGGCGAATTAACATTATAAATAGTGATTTTGGCTCCATTTTACTTCACCGAGCATTCAAACATTCGAAGAGCACGAAATTTCCAAAGCGAAGGCATTTCGAGCAAAGAGGCAAAGCATTTCAGCAATCAATCTTTCCAAAGGCAAAAAAAGGTATTTATAATCATGGCATCCTCTTATGTACCTGAATTCATAGCAAACCCTACTGTAGTCGAGGTAATCAAATGCCCTAGGCCCGTATTTCACCTAGTTACCAAGATAGCTAAAAAGGATGATAATGTTGGTGCATTTTCCCAAATCCCCAAAGGAGTTGTTTTTGCAGAAGACCCTAGAATGTACATCCATTGCCATATAGAATAATGAGGAGATGAAGAAATTAAGAACATGTACAAAACTGTTATATGTGATGATTCCAGTAATGTGAAACCTGAACACAAAATTATTGAAACCCTAGGATTCACTAAAATTCAGCATTCTGGACTTCCCTAAGGAAGTTATTAGGATAGTATTGAGCAGGGTACATAGTGCATTCTTTTGGCTAGATTCGGTTCATAAAATTACCAAGGAAGTTGTGAAAGTTGTGACAGGGTTACCTTCCACCGGTAACAGACCAGACAAGACAAAGAAGGTCTCAAATGACCTGACAATGAACCTAACAGGTGCAACATCCAACAAAAGGTCTTTAAGGGTGAATGATGTAACTGACATAAATGTGAGATTCATTAGCATGATTCTAGGTTATAAAACAACTCATGCAAACAGAGTTAACTCAGTTTCTAGCTTATGCATAAAAAGTTCTCATGATATGGTTAAAGATAATGTGAAAATTGATGTATGTGAATGGTTAAAGGATGAATTGATTGACAATCTGGGAAAGATCAAGAAGGATAAGAAAGGGACATTTAGATTTGGCAATTTACTTGTATGTTTAATGCTACATATAACAAAATAGGTGCCTGGTATAGGTAACAATAACTTTGGATTTGACATACCGGTAGGGAAACAATTATCTGACTTATTGAACAATATGGGTGAAAACAAAGAGAACAATATCAATGAGTATTTTCAAGCATTGAAGGCCCGGATGAAAACCAAAGTCAGACTGTCATAGGAAATTGTAAATAAATACAAGGATGAGATATGTTTTGTCATCAAGAAGGATGAGATCTGGATGGAAGCAGTTATCCCAAGAACAATTTGGGTTACTGAAATGGGTTATGAGACCGATAACCACATCATTGTAACATATGCAAAAGCTCTTCTGGAAGCACCCAAGGAACCTACAGAAGAGGTATTCAGTAGTGCTGAAACCATTGAAAAACATATCCAATCAAAGAAAATTGTAAAGAAGGCTAAGGCAACAGTAAGAAGGGGATCTCGGCAGGCAAAGGCTATAAAGGAAGATGTCCTCAAGAAAACCGGTATCACTGAAGAAGAGTTAGAAGCACTTGAGCCTGAAACTCACCTTTCACCAGTAGCTACTTCTTTAGAGAGTGATATGTCTACAACATTTAAAAGAGCTGTAAGGAAAAGGGAACCTTCACCAGTATCCACACCTTCACCTAGAAGAACCAAGCAAAAACAACAGGTAGTAAGGCCACCGGCAAAGAAGAAAAAGTTAACACCCAAGAAGAAAACTAAACAAAATATTGCCCCAATTGACAAACTACTGGATGAAATAACAGAGGAAGGAAAGCTTAAGAACATCAAAAAATTATATGATACATTATCAACTGATGACAAAGGGAAAGTTGAAAACAATGTTATTTTACACTTGGATATCTACAAAAAGTTCTTGATGCAAGTTGTAGATGAACTATTCAAAAGACTAGAAGCAAGAAGACAAGTTGTTGTAGAGCTTGATAAGAAAATAAAAGTTGAAAAATTACTTGTTGTCTACCCAGTTAACTCTCTGAAGGAAATAGATGATCCGATTGCAGAGGCTAACCAGTCAGTATTCTCAACTACACACCGGCATATAGCACTTATGACTGGTAGAGTAAATGAGGTTACAGAGGAAACTGAAAATGCATGGGATATATTCCTTGTAGAAAAGGAAAAATAGGAAGAGTATAGAAACCCTAAACCAATCAAGGTTTATCAGAAAGACAAGGATAAGGGAAAAGGAAAGGTTGGTGGACCTCCAAGCATCAAAATAAGAGATAATTTATCCCCACCGCCTTTGGTTACTCCACCAGTAACAACAACTGAAGATCAACCAGCAGATGAGAGTATGGATGTATCACAAGAGGATACAAATCCTAATTCTGAGGTACTATACATAGTTGATGTTGATACTGAGAAAGTCAACATTATGATAGACAAGGACACAACTGGTAAGATAGATATGGCTAGTGATCCATCGGTAACTAATGAAACAGATACCACACAAGGAAAACTGGCATATGGTAACACAGATCAACAAGCAGAGCAACAAGCTCCCTCTCAGCAATAGGATCATTTGGAAACAGTGCCACCGGCACTAGGATAACAACAAAAACCTTTGCTTAAGGAAATGGAAACACAGACTGACCTACTAGAGGTCACTACAAGCAAGGATATTGCTCCCACCGATGGAATCCAGAGTGTTGACCCTTCAACTATAGGATTTAAATCAACAAACGTAACTGAAGTTCTTTTAGATTCTATAAATAAAATAACAAATTGTAGTTCACAAGCATAGAAAGCTATAGATGACACAATTCCAATTTTGAAGATGATAGCTCCAAAATGCAATGCAGATAATAAGGATTCTTTGAGTCAACTTGACACTTTGTCTAAGTATATTACTGACAACACAGTGATAGTTGAGCAAATAAAGGAAGAAGCATTCAAAGAGAGGTTAGAAAAAGAAAATCAGAAATTCTTTGAGGAACAAATAAAGAAGTGTACAAGGCAGTTTGACACACTTCTACCAAAACTGTGGAGCACACTTAAGGAGTTCAAAACTTTGTACAGAGACACTTGTAAGACAAACTTTTTGACAGTTGACATAGACAAGAAAATGAGTAAGATACAAGAGGAAATTAATAAGCTAGCTGACAATTTTATTAATTCATTTGATTCATAATCAATTTTTGAGCAAAAGATAACAGGTTTTGAGGAAGAGTTACTAAAGCTAGAAAGAGAAAAGGAGAAAATAAAAGGCAAGGCTAAGGATCTGAAATGGAGATTAAGTCCAAAGTTGGACTACCTCGCATGTTTAAGGAAAGAAATATATGATGCATTAGTACAATGATAGAAAACACTGATAGAGCAAATGCAACACCTCACCGGTATAGTTCAAAGAATAGAGGCAGCAATTAAAGATAGTAAAAAGTTTCTTGAAAGCCTAAATTTGGTTTTGGTGGATCTTTTTCAAATTGTAACCACCCCGTTACAAGGTTGAGACAGGAAACCATACTCTATTAACACTTTGACAACCTTTGTCATTGATGCCAAAGGGGGAGTAGTGGTATGAGAAAATAATCAGCTAAAGACTCATCTGCTCAGGGGTAGTTCACACATTTTTAGTTAACACATTTTTTGGTTCACACATTTCTGGTTCACACATTTTTGGTAACATATTTTTGGACTACACTTTTTGAATTTTCTCATGAGTGTTGCCATCAATGCCAAAGGGGGAGATTGTTGGCAAATGCACACTCCAATGAGAAACTATAAGTGATTGAAGGTTTTGTCATTGATGGCAACCTTACAATCCTATTACACCGGCAAGGCATTCCACCAGCACTAGCAAGATCAGACTCTACACCAGCAACTTAGACCACCGACACCGGTAGTGAAAGGAAGCATACCGGCACAAAGGCCGACATGAATTTTGTTCTAATATATTTTGTTAATTATTATAAGCCAACTTGGCAACATTATAAAATGACTCATATATATAAGAGATCATTGTAGAACATTTAGGTAAGGATGGAGTAATGTAATTAGGAGAATAAGGCAGACCTATTATGCAAATTATAGGTTAAGGGTTTATGTAAGAAGCAGAGCAGAAATCGGTACTGGATCTGGCATTATAGATGCTATTTTGAAGTAGTACAAGACACTGGATTTATATAATCCATTTTGTAAGTCAGTGAGACTTCCTATTTTGTATTTGAGTAGTGAGCTCTAGGCACTTGGCCTTCCTGCATGTGCAGGCCCCTATTGTAGCAATAATATTCTCTTATTGGCCAGTAAGTGAATATTGTGGGTCACAAATCCCACCGAGGTTTTTCCCACATCGGGTTTCCTCGCTAAAATATTGTGTTATGGTGTGCTTTTCATGTGGTTGCTATTATCTCTATTTATTGCATTACTTTTTGTTTACTGGTATACAGTATTAATATGTTCTGCATGTTTTAAGTTAAGAAATTGCTCATACCGGTTAGAAACTGATTCACCCTCACCTCTTAGTATCTGTGGGAATCCTAACAAACCCAACATCTTGCATGCTTTCCTTGAAACAAAATTGCATATTTTTCATTTACAAATTTCAAATTTCTGCAAACTTAGTGGTTAATTCATTAAAAACCCTAGTTTTAAAATTAAAATTGAACTTGTGAGTTGTAAAAATTGTCCGTGGTTATCTTAGATCTGAAAATTGTTTTGTTTGTCAAATTCAATTTCCTCGTTGTCTTGTTCAATTTGTGATTAAATTTACAAAATTAAGAGATTACTTGTTCAAACCCTAATTTTCAAAAATCAAATTGAACTTGTGCAAAAATTGGATTTCCCTTTAATTTTCAGATTTATGATTGTTCTCAGATTTGTTTTCAGTTCTACAATTCAAACTTTCAATTTCCCCACCTTTTCCCAAAATTCAAAATTTAAATAATTGGATTTTTTGTGAATTTCAAATCAATTTTAGTTACATTTAGATTCTTAAAACATTTTCCAAGGTGTCCCTATCCATTAGGTTTGACCCTTTTAAAAATTGCACTTCAATTCCTCTTTTTCTTCAAAACCCTGATAGGGTCCTATTTTCACATTTGTGTCTTCCTTTCGCCCATCTAGAGATCATAAAATTTGCCAATTTTGGGGGGTTAGCTTTAAAATCATCATAGTATCCATCCTTGAAAATTTTGAAAAAAGTTGGTCGGACCATGTGCGTTCCCGCCACGATCCTCGGTTTTTTTTCTGAAATTTTGGGAGACTGTTATGACTATATTTAATAGCCTAAATCCATAAGACTAGATGATTTTATCAATTTTTGAACCCTCTAGAATCGGAAATACCTTCAAAATTCAATATTTCACCTTTCAAGAAGATTTCTAAAATTAAGAGGTTAATTATAGTCTGCCTTGATTTTAAAAATTTTAATTTAAAATTAAGTGGTATTCCCTTGGCCCTAATTTTAAAATTTCCAATTTCCTTTCATTTTTGGAAATTGTGTCATTCTCTTCCTCCAACAAAGTTCGAATTATGTAATCATTATTTTCTTAAATTTTGCATTAACCAATTTGGTAAGCTTTGCTCCACAATTCAAAATTCAAATTTTCCCTCTAGTGCATGAGTTTAACAACTATTAGTCCTACCTATCCTATCCCCGATAGATGAAGTATTATAATTAAAGCTTCCCAAGGTTTAATTACGAAGGAGATGGAGCCTAATTTGGGTGACTTCTTTAATGAGAATCATGCTAATTCTTCCCATCCTAATCATGTGCCTATTGATGGATCCCATGATGAAGAAAAAGCTTTAACTATGGTTTCTTTAGATCAACTTTTTACATTGGACAATCAATTTGATAGCTTTCAACAATGGATGTCCCAAGAATAACCTAATAGTGAATATCTTCCATTAATTGAAGGTCTTGAGCGAATGCTTCAAAATGATAAGAAAAGAATTGATATATTGTGTGGCATTGCACATATTTTTTATTCTATGTCATGCCTATCAAGAGTTGTGCCGAAACACTAGGTTACTCACAACCTTCAACACAAGTCAATTCATCTATTCCTTTGACTAATCCTATGACTAATATTCCTACTTTCACATCTAACATCATGGCTACTTCAACTCAAAATTTCATTCCTACAACCATAGGTCATGGGGGCAGTCCCTCTTCTTAATTCAATCCTCCATCATTACCTATGTCATCCATGAGCATTCATATTATTCCTCAACCAATCAGTGTGTCACAAGGGGGAAATTCCTTCAATAACTTTATTCCTCCTTTAAGTGTCCCTTTTCCTACCCAATCATCACCAATGCTTACTTATCATAGTATCCCACAACCTTATTCTCAGCCCATGCCTTCTTTCAACAACATCACACTACCTTCTCAATCACCTATGTCTAACATGAATTCTTCTACTGAAATGACAATTAACAATCTTGTCCAAATTGTTTCTTCCTTACAACAACAAATTGCTTCCATGAGTCAATCCAAGTTTAGTGTGCCCACCTTTGATGTTGTGAGTCCACTTTCTCTTGATATTGTTAAAGTCGTGCCACCTAAAAATGTTGAGATCCCTCAATTGGAATTCTATAATGGAAAAGGTGATCCTCTTACACATGTCAAAACATTTCAAACCTTGTTTACTAATTTTGCTTATGATCAACGATTGATTGCAAAATTGTTTACAAGAACACTAAGAGATAAGGCCTTACAATAGTATTTCTTTTTGCCTTCATATTCTATCACTTCCTTTCAACAACTAGAAAATGCTTTCATCCAACTGTTACTACTTATCAAATTGCCATTAGTTTTATATACAAAGTCATTCTATATATTCTAGTCGGTTACCACTACCGAAATATTTAGTTGGTAAGAACAGTCTAGTCGGTTACAGAAGGAAAACAGTCACAAAGCCCAGTATACAGCGAGCTATCTACTGAGTGTTATTTCATGTCTACCAAGCAGTAAAGATAATACACCGAGTGAAACATGTTACCAGATTCATTGAACCTAGACACACATATGAAAACATGTTACAAGAGCGAGGCACACAAAACTGTTATCACATTGGAAATTGCACATACAGATTTTGTATAATTTTGAGGTCATCTAACCAATGAAATATTTTGCATGGTTATTTATTCAAGAAATCATGTTTGTAAGATCGAAGAAATGAATCAGATCACCGACATAAGAAGTCTATTTATAGAACATGAATTTAGGGCTAGAAACATATGTGAATGTGTGAAATGTGTGTGCATATGTGTATGAAGCAAGAATTATGTGATACATGAGAAATCACAGAGTATTATGATTGTTACAGAGACACAGAGGTCACCGAGAAGGTTATCAGAGAACAGTCGAGGAACAGAGTAAATAGAAGGGTTTACCGAGTTACTTTATGAGTTACCAAGGTATGCTATAGGCAAGGTAATCTTATTTTGAGCACATAGAATCTACTACAACATTTCAGATGTAAAGTTGCAGATATTTGTAAAGTCTTATTGTAATATTTTGAAGTTGTAAGAGAAACCTTTAACAGGTTAAAAGACTCTAATCAAGTCTATAAATTGTAAATCCTCTAACCAGGTGCAGCATATATATAGTGTTGTAAAATCCTTTAGCAAGGTAGATCTAACAGATCTTGTTACTCCTAACAGGGTAAGCTATCAGAAATAGCTAAATATGTAGCTCTAACCGAGCACTCTTTATTATTGCAGTAGTGAAGTTGTGGGTGCCATCCCCACCGCAGTTTTTCTCTCTAACCAAGAGTTTCTGCGTAACCAAAATATATGTGTTATGGAGTGAATCATGTATGATTGTTACTCATTTGTTTTAGCTTTATGTTATGTTACAGTAGTTTTTGGTTTATGCATAATAGTAAAGATATTGTTGAGAAAAGGATTTGAAGTACCGATTCACCCCTCCCCTCTCAATACATTAGCTTTCCATATTGGGCCTAACAATTGGTATCAGAGCTTGAATCTTGGAAAAGGGTTTAACTACCTAAAGAGAAAGATCTTATCAATGGAAGGCTATAAACAATCTCAGAGGATTGTGTATCTACAAGAAGAGCTAGATATTGCAAATCAAGTGATTGCAGACATGCAAAGGCAAATGCAAAAATCTATGAAAGTAAGGAGAAGATTATCTGATGACTTCTAGGAATCTCAAGAGTTAGTGGAACAAATCGAGACATCATCTGAGAATAGTATATCTGAAGAAACTGAAGAAATGATTGGAATGTTGAAAGAAAAGAACAAAGCATTGGTTGATCAACTAAAAGCAATGAAAAGAGAACATGAACATTTCAGTACACAAATGACTGAAAATCTAGATGCATTAAGGATAGCCAAGGATAAAGCAAGAGATCTACAAAGAGAGAAACAACAACTTGAAGTCTTAGTATCTGATAAGACTGATGAAATCATAAGGCTAACTGGTATTCAACAAAATCTGACAGATCAACTAGGTTATACACATCATGAAGCAAATCTGAAAGATGATGAGAATCAAGCATTGAAACTTGAAGTATCAAGGTTGAGAAATGAACTTGAAATAGAGAAGAAATCCAAGGAAACACTGAAGAAGAGTTATGAAGCATCAAAGATGTTGGATGAGAAACTGAACACAAGACGACCCTACAAAGAAGGAGGACTCGGTTACAAAGGAAAAGACTCTACCGAAAAGGGAATCTACACTACCAAGAGAGGAGAATCATCAAAACAAGCTGGAAAAAGGAATAACATCAAAAGGAAGAAGCCTATTTGCTACTACTGTGGAAATCAAGGTCATACTGCCAACATGTGTCAAATCAGAAAAGGTAAGCAACCAAATACCACTAAGACCAATGGTTATTGTTACAATTGCAATAAATATGGTCACACATCTAATCAATGTAGGACAAAGTCTATTAACAATTATCAGAAGGGAAAATTCAAAGGGTTTTGTAAAAACTGCAATAGATATGGACATAGTACCGAGAAGTGTTGGTTTAAGCAAAAGAACCGCATGTGGTCTGCACACCGAGCAAATACTAGAGGTTACCGAACTCACACAGATCCTTACCGACAATATTCTGCAGTACCATGGGATTACAATACAAGGATATGGTGTGAATGTTGTGGAAGATATGGACATATAAGTGCCAACTACTTTATAAGGTTTGGAATGAATAACCGAAGATCATGGAGAAATCCTGGTATGGCATGTTTTCATTGTCACAAAGTTGGACACTTGGCTGGAGATTGCAGAGATCAACCTAGAGAAGACACTGAGGAAATAAAAGAGAAATTAAAGATGATTTGGAGAAAGAAGGAAATTGTGTCACATAAAGAAAGCACCTTACCTACCGAGTTAGGTGCTCCCACTCCAAATTAATCAGTAAAGGTATGAAGGGACTGCATTCTCACAAGGTTAAATCTTAAACAGTTCCTATTTTAGTATGTACTGAATTCAAAATCTGCATAGTAAGATGTAGTAGTAAGTTTGAAATTCTATCAAAGTCTTTTGGAGCACTTTACAGGAAAACTGTTAAGTCGATGAATTCAAGAAGCCTGTCAAGTCGGTATATGAAGGAAATCTGGTTACTTGGTAAAAGCACAAAAAAAAGGGAAAGAAAGTTAAGTGAACCGAGTGCATTTAATGTCTTTGACCTAACTTGCACGGAGCCCGATAAGGTATTTTTGAGTACTTAAAAGGTTTTTCGCGGTCATTTTCATTCACTAAGTTTTTGAGAAGCAGAGCAGAGCAAATCAAGGCGATCAAACCATCTTCAAAGCAAAATCTAAGGTATTTACATAGAATCTCATCACATTGCTAAGTTGGTTTACTGAACTCATTAAGTTGTTATTATCTACTGAGTGTGAAGCATCTGCCTTTTGTTAAGTTCTCAAACCCTAAGGTTCCTGTGTCAATTTTTATCTGAAATCAAAATGGCATCTAAGATCCAAGACCCCATTATTGTCACAAGTGTAGAAAAGCCCTCACTAAAATACTCTTTAACTCCCAAAATTGCATCTGAACCGGATGACAAAACTACTTTTTCACTCATCCCGGATCGAATCTTGTTAGTCAAGGATGTGAGATTCTTCACAAAATGCCATGTTGAAGAACTCAGTCATGTTGAGATCAAAGATGCATATGATGAATTGTGCACAGATGGTAAAATGGATAGAAAGTATGAGCATATCAAAATCAAGGGATTGACTGAAGCCCTAACCTATCCCCATGTGTTCAAACCCCAGTGGGTCAAGTTTGTACTAAGCCGAGTGCATGATGATTTCATGTGGCTCCAAGAGCAACCGTTTAAGATCACTAAAGAAATCATTCATCTGATCACCTGTTATCCTATCTATGATCATGCCCGAGCACAGAAAATGATATCACAGAAGGAATTGATCAGTTTGACTGGAGTTGAATCGGATTGCAGAGGTATGAAGTTGAACAATGTCACTAATCCTGAACTCAAATTTGCCATTAGATTAATTGGTTACTGTTTCTTCCAATTGGCAAGGGAAAACAGTGTACCCTGTGCAGCAGTGGACTTAGCATACAAAATTCTTAAGAAAGGCATGAAAATTGACTTGTGTGAAGTATTACTGAAGAACTTGTTTGAAAATCTGAACACAATCAGGAAGCCGAAGAAGAACAACATGGCAAATACTCTAAAATTTGGATCACTACTTGTATGTATGTTTTTCTACTTTGAGAAGTTTTTTCCAACAGTCGGTAAAGTTGTTTGGGAACTACAGTGACCAATCACCCATTAGATCAATGACTTCATCAAGAAGTTAGGTGATAACTTTAATGATATAATGGATGATTACTTCAGCAAGTTCCAAGAGAAAATGCATAACAGGTACCGGATTCCACCACAGCTGGTAGAAAAATACAAAGATGAAATATGTTTTGAGGTTGACACCGATTACTGTTATGTGAATGTTGTGGAACTGAGGACTCAATCTTTGTCACCTATGGGTTATGAGAATGATTTTGATATCACACAATAGCAAATTGATGCCTATCTATCATTGCCAAGGCATACTACCGAGCTGAGGTATGGAACCTATGAAGAGGTGAAGGAAAAAGTAAAAATGAGCATTGTAGTACCTAAGGCTACAAGAAAAGCTACAAAGATTATTAAGGCATTAACTAAGAAATTTGGAGAAGAGTCTTCCTCCACACCTGTCAAAGGAGTTCTAGCCATCACCAAAGAGGAGACAGAATCCCAAGAAGCAACCATAACACTTAGCATCGAATTGCCTAAGGGAAAAGTGTTGAAGAGAAAGAAACAGGACACTTCAATGGCCCTACCGACCCCTCCAACAAAGAGACCTAACACAAGGGCATCTGCTGCATCACCGAGTAAGAAACAAAAGATTGTTGTCGTTCCTAAGGTAACTAGACCTTACAAGAAATCTACTAGGAGACTCATTTTGCCAAAAGAGTCGAGTGATATCGAATCTGAAGATGCAAATAAATTTCAGATTGTGAAAAGCAAGAAGGTAGATGTACATAGTGTAGAAATTTTTTGTAATAATCTAAAGGAATATGGTGGATTTGGTGGATTCAGATTTGTCAAATATGAATCCAGATCTACTGATGAAAAGAGGCAAATTGAAGAAGCTGTCATTTGCACACTTCTCAAATTTCGAGTGGTCCCAATAGAAGTATGTAATTCTATTCCTAAGGAATTATACACATATTGAAACTAGATGGCAATATGCCCTAGACTCGGAGAAACAAATCAGAGAAAGAAGTTTGGTGCATCTCATTCCTGATATGTTAGTTGATGAAATAAAAGAACATCTGACAAACAACCAAACTCAATTTACAGTAAAATAAAAGGCCTTGAAATTGATGAATGGCCTGTATATAGAAGTGGAGAAGGAAACAAAAGAGCAATGGAAGACCATCTTTCAAAGAAAGAATGCTGGTGAACAATCTACAGTGGAAATAGTTGATGTCACCGACCAAGAGCCTGGTGTCACTAAGCAAGACCCTACTAACACGATTCAAATAGATGAAGATATCATGGATGCAGAGGCACCTGAACAAGAAATGATAGAAGGCATTGCTTATGCAAACTTGTCTCTAGTGAATCTATTTTGGAACAAGTTCAGCCTTACCCACCAATCAATCAACCTACTACAATCGAAGCTCCTCAAGCTACAGGTGAAGGCACCGAAGGTCAAAAGTCTACAGTAGAAGGTACTTCACAAGAACAAACCTCTCAAGCACCTTCTAGCACGAAAAATGTTACATCTAAGACACCAAGCACCGAGACACTGAAGGAAACTACCAAGGCTAAAGAAACCGACAAAAGTGTTGTCTCTACCGAGCAACCTACCAAGGGTTCTCAAGCCTCTCAAGCTATTGTAGTGGTTCACCCAGTGAAAGGTAAAGAAAAGTTGAAAAAGCATAGTTTCAAAATTCATTTATCAAAACCGATAGTGTTGCCCAATGTAGACATCTCCAAATTGAAAGGGCAAGCACTCACTAAATTCGGTGAACTATGCAAAGCAAAGGCCAAACAGGAGAAGCAACTAGCCATACAAAAGAAGAATAAAGTACTTCAGAAGGTAAAGACCTTACTATCAGATATGCTACCTTCAGCTACAGTATCAACTGATGCAGCCATCCATATTCAATTGGATGAACTCCTAAATCAGATTGAGACATCTGGAGTAAATGCATCCAAATAATTGAGCAAACTAAAAGACAAGGAGTTAACTGCTAAAATGATAGAGGAAGTACAGAAATCCATTGTTGTTGGCAAGGTAAAACTTGTCAAATTTATTGTTGAGTTGTCCCCTCAACTCAAGCACATTCTTTCATTATTTCAAAATCTCTGCACATTTTCTTTATTTCTTAAGGACATTAAGAATAAAATAGAAGCAATTAAGAAAGAGATCACCGATCTCTCAAATAAGTTGACCCCCGAGCCCAATTTAGTTCAGAATTTTTATACTAAGCTACAACAGCTCATGGCTCAACAATTTGAACTGAGGAATGAAGAACACAAGATCAGGATGGACATAATGACACTTCAAACATTATTCCTTCCTCATCTTTCATCCGTTCAAGAACAGCTAAACCAAGCCACTTATCTCTCTACTACACAAGAGGGAAGAACTTTAGATGGCTTAATTTCATTATTGGCTAATACTAATGCACATAATTCTTTAATGGACAGTGTAAAGGATGCACTCTCTGTCACTCTCACCAAAGCCACGACAAAGTACAAATCCATTTTTGATCAGTTGCCACCTCCCAATGGTAACTAAATTTTGATGTTTGTCAAAAAGGGGGAGTATATCGGAGTATATCATCAAGAGTATATATAGCATCAAAGTACATAGGGGGAGTGTATAGTATTCAAAGTATCAAACAACTGGAGTGTAGTATACAGGGGGAGTATACCAAGCAGAGAATGAGTAGAATATGCAGAGTATCCAAGAGAAGTGAACCGAGCAATGAACAGAGGAAAGAACAGTGATAAGGAAAGAACAGAGTTTTGTACAGCATATTGATAAGGGGAGTATATTTGATTATACTATTTCAATGACTAATGTATATACTGCATGTTTAGTCAAATTTTGTAAAGTATACATATTTTTGAGTAATGACTTTGAAAGTAGTTTTGTCAAACATCTCAACTAATGTCAAAAGGGGAGATTGTTACTACTTATCAAATTGCCATTAATTTTATATACAAAGTCATTCTATATACTCTAGTCGGTTACCACTACCAAAATATTTAGTCAGTATGAACAACCTAGTCAATTACAGAAGGAAAACAGTCACAAAGCCCAGTATACACCGAGCTGTCTACCGAGTAGTAAAGATAATACACCGAGTTGATATACACCAAGTGAAATGTGTTACTAGATTCATTGAACCTGGACATACATATGAAAACGTGTTACAAGATCGAGGCACACAGAACCATTATCACATTGGAAATTGCACATACAGATTTTGTATAATTTTGAGGTCATCTAACCAATGAAATATTTTGCATGGTTATTTATTCGAGAAATCATGTTTGTAAGATTGAAGCAATGAATCAGATCACCGACATAAGAAGTCTATTTATACAGCATGAATTTAGGGTTAGAAACATATGTGAATGTGAGAAATGTGTGTGCATATGTGTATGAAGAAAGACTTATGTGATACATGAGAAATCACAGAGTATTATGACTGTTACAGAGACACAGAGGTCACCGAGAAGGTTATCAAAGAACAGTCGAGGAACAAAGTAAACAGAAGGGTTTACCGAGTTACTTTATGAGTTACCGAGGTATGCTATAGGCAAGGTAATCTTATTTTGAGCACATAGAATTTGCCACAGCATTTCAGATGTAAAGTTGCAGATATTTGTAAAGTCTTATTGTAATATTTTGAAGTTGTAAGAGAAACCTTTAACAGGGTAAAAGACTCTAATCAAGTCTATAAATTGTAAATCCTCTAACCAGGTGCAACATATATATAGTGTTGTAAAATCCTTTAGCAAGGTAGATCTAACAGATCTTGTTACTCCTAACAGGGTAAGCTATCAGAAATAGCTAAATATGTAGCTCTAACCGAGCACTCTTTATTATTGCAGTAGTGAAGTTGTGGGTGCCATCCCCATCGTAGTTTTTCTCTCTAACCAAGATTTTTTGCATAACCAAAATATATGTGTTAAGGAGTGAATCATGTATGATTATTAGTCATTTGTTTTAGCTTTATGTTATGTTACAGTAGTTTTTGGTTTATGCATAACAGTAAAGATATTGTTGAGAAAAGGATTTGAAGTACTGATTCACCCCTCCCCTCTCAGTACATTAGCTTTCCATATTGGGCCTAACACCAACAATTTCAAAACAACATTGGTCCTAAAATCACTTTGACTGATTTAATGCATTGTAAACAAGGTGTTAAAGAAAAAGTGATTTATTTCATTGGTAGATATAAGCATCCGTGCGCTCAAATTTCTTTTTCATGTACCTGATAATGATATTCAAATAATTTTCATTTCTAATTTATAAAAAGATATAAGGGAAAAGCTCCGTTTATCTAAGTTTACTTCTTTTTTGCAGTTGTGTGCAACACTCCACAATTATCAGCTGGTTGTAAGTCAAATGGACCAATCCACTCCTATGGCTCAGACTGATAAGGGGGAGAGTGTTCAACAACCATTTGAAAAATTCAAACCAACAAAAAGCTTCATCAAGTTAAATGATCCAATCAACAACAACCATGTGAATGTTGCAACAAGTGTGCCTCCTATTTCTACTTTTTTCCATAGAGAAAGACAGTTTACTCCTTTGAATGAATCTTTGCATAGTATTATGTCTCAGTTATTACATAGAAATGTTATCAAACTCCCTCCTATAAAACAAGTCGATCCTTCCAAACTTTCATCTCCTCATTTTGATAAAAATTCATTTTGTCAATTTCATCATCAACCTGGTCATGATACTGAGAAATGTTTTGCATTGAAAAATAAGGTTCAAGACTTGATTGATAATAGTACTATATATGTTGCAGGTGTGAATGATAAAGGGAATAAATAAGTTCCTCCTCCTAATCAAAATATTAAGATTTTCACTGATCCCTTGCCATCCCATACCTCTAACGTTATTGATATTGTGCCTAATTCTCTTTCTTCCAAAATATTCATCTGTATGGCTCCAAATTTGATTAATATGGTAGAAAAACAAGATTTGCCTAAGGATACTTGTATTATATTTGACCCTAGTGAGACCATTAGAGAACCTGATGGTCCTTTATACATAGTTGCAAGGGTTAAGGATATCCCTTGTCGTGGTGCCCTAATTGATCCCTCTTGCATGGTTATTGTCATAATTGAAGAGTATCTTTTTACTTTACAATTGTATAAGCATTATATGATTCTTCTAATATAGTTGTGAAGTTATTTGATGGCTTCTCTTGTCCTACCATTGGTTCTATCACCCTTTCTATTGAATTTCATGCTAAATCCATGGATGTTGACTTTGTTATCATACCTTCCTCTGAGCAATTTCATGTGAAGTTGGGATATCCTTGGCTATCTTCTAGGAAGGCTATTTCTTCTCCAATCCACAAGTGTCTTAAATTTCCTCACAATGGAGAAATCATAACCATGAACCATAGCCTATTTTTTCCATCCGACAAAAGCCCTGGTGTTCCTATTGATCTCTTTTGGCCTAAAGAATTTCAATCTCTTCCATCAAGGTGTGATGCTCTTTTTAAATCATCAAAAATAGAAGAATTATATGATCTTATCCTTAAGTCAACCTAGATCTCCAACACTTGACATTCTTATTATTCTTCAAGATGAGCTTCTTCCCCTCTCGAATAGAACTAATCTTCCTCCTAAGAAGAATTGTCCACCTACTCCTATGGATGTGACTCTACCTTCTCTTAAGGAGAACACCAACATTCTTCCTAAAATTATACCTATACCTCCTCCCCATGATGGACTTGGTCTTCTTCCTACACCTAATATTCCTCCTTTCTATGGTGTAGTTCCACCTCCTTCCTCTTCTCGAGAGAAGAGGCCTTCTTCTCCTTTTGTTCAACCAAAAATACCTCAACCTAAACCTTCCACTATTAAGGAGAAAACCATTCCTCTTTCTTTAGGTGTTCCTCCTCCTTCCCAGCCTTCTAGTAAGACTCGATGGAATCATTGTGCGAGAGAATGCCAACGAAGACACTGTGTTCAAGCTCGTGAATCTATCCCTCAGAATACTCAATCTCCCCAGACTCCAACAATAGCATGATTCCCTTTTCTCCTAAGAAAGTTGTTCAACCAACATATCCCAATAATAAGTTTCATTAAACATGTGTTGGTTTTACTCCTATTCATGTTCTTGCTCCTCTTTCTCTAAACTTTGATGAAGAAATGGGTGAAAATGTTATTCATAATGGCAATACAACTCCTAATGCTTCTAATAGTGAGTATGAGTATGTTGATGTGGAAAAACATTTAAGACATGAGGTTTCACAAACCTTAATCCTAGCTCCTATAATCGAACAAAGTGACTTATAACATGAGCATAGTCCTTGTTTGGATCTTGTGATAGCTCCATCTATTGCACTCAATATCGCTCCTCTAGCATGTTGCTCACCTTCCTGAAATAGTGATCAGCAAGATCGGGAGGAAGATGTTGTGCTAGATTAGCAATATTAGCAATGCAGATTTCTCTCTCTCCTTTCTTTCTCCTTTGTGACTATTCTTCTATGTGTATCCCTATTCTTCTATCATTCCCTTAATGTCTACTTGGGCACGATGCAAAGCACTAAGATCTTCTCTTGGTCTCTTTTATGTTGACTCAAAATACATCCTCTCTTTCCTTTCTTCTAAGGTAATGTCCTTCTTTGGGGAATGAAGATTATTATATGCATATACATACATAATATACATGAGTTATCATACAATATACTGATCCCAAGGAAAGCGACACTACCTCATGTTTTGTATTCATTATCCTTGGGTTTATACCTTGATTGGGGGCTAAATCCTTGCAATAACGTACTCCATCTCTCTCTCTTGGGTCTACCCTAACTTAAAGCAATCACTCCTGATAAGGCATGTGTGATAGCTATAACATGGGAGCATACACTCCGCTCATACTTTCCTTCTTCTGATACTTAGAATTACTTAGTGAACTTTGTTTTGCTTTGTAATATTTTGTATCCTTGCTTTCATGACTCATAGTGAAGGGAACTTTGCTACTTGCAGTCATGGTTCTCCCCTTCTCAATCTTCCCTTTTACTTTATCAATTGAATTAAGATCCTAAGTCCACTGGGGGCTTGGCACATCTTTCCTCCTTGGCATGGTGAAACTCTTTCAATCTTGTTTCCTTGTACTTTACCGATAGTATTGGCATGCGCTTATACTCCTGCTAATGTGGGGGCTAAATGTAGTGTCATAAAATTGCAACCCTAGAAATTTATGACTTCATTAGGGTCCTCACGCATGCGAACTCGAATCCTCTAGCCTGATTGGAGATGGGAGAGTGCTCAGCTTGTGAAAATAGCTTCTTCCTTGGCCTCCGCATCACTTTGTCCACACTCTGCCCTAGAGAAAGGGGTAGGATAGGGGCATGGCACCCTTTTCCTCCCAAGACAGGGGTGTGGCACCCCTATCACTGCCCTATTTTGGGGAAGGACCTTCCTAGAGCATGCATTGTGGGTTGTGCAATGAGAAAGAAATCTCCCCAATGTCAGCCCATGATGAAATTCAAATCCTTCAAACATGTATTTAAGGGGCATTCATCCTGTCATTTGCATAAGGGGAAATATGATAAGTTGGAGAGATTCAAGTTGTATAAGCGATCAAGCAATCTTTTCCACAATTGAGCATTCTCAAGTCTCCCTTCAAGGCTAGGTGTTGCATTCAAGTCAAGGATTCAACAATTGAAGAGGAGATTCATTTCAACATACAATTCCATACAATCATTTCTATCAACATTGCTACTACAACCTCCCTTAAGGTGATCTACAATTCAGTCTTTCATTTACATCTACTTGCAAGTACTTTCTTTCATTACTTGATTAATTCTAAAACTAGGGTTTGACCTAAAGGCAAACCCCCAATCCTAACACAGTTCCCTCTCTTTTCTATGTGTAGGTTCTAGGTGCGCAGCTATACTTTTGGATTCGGGCTTCATTTGCAGAGGCGGAAAAACCCTTTTCATTTCACAGATTTTTCAGAGGACCGCATACATTCCCGCCATGGTCCGGCCAGTTTTTCGTCAAATTTGCAGGGTGACTTCGTCTCAACATTTAACTGCCAAATCCAAGTGCAAAACTTCTTCCCATATTCAGATCTCAAGTTATAATAAATTTTTTGTCACTTTTACACTACATAATCAATCAATTTCCTTTCCATTTCAAAACAAAGGAAAAGGGGGTCATCCTAATATTCTAAATTCATTCAGAATTCAATCTATCATCTTTGTGTGGAGATTGAATCTAGTGAATTATCCCTTATCTTCCTAATGTAAGGGTGAAAAGTGCTTGAAGGATAATCAATAGTGAAACTCTCATCTCTCTTTGAGGGAAAGGGTTAGTTTTTCTCTTGATATATCACTCATCATTTTCCCACCATTACAAGTACGTTTTGGAATGTTAAGGAAATTATTGAAGCTAAGGTAGAACACTTTTTAGTTTATCTTGAGAATGAAGTGGAGTATAAGTAGAATCCAACTACTTCAGATAACTTTTCAAATTCAATTGATTTTGTAGTTGAGTGTAGAAGTCATTCAATAAGTATCAAACTGGCTATACATTCTTGGGAATTTATTCTTCTGGAACTAAAGGAAAAGTACAAGCTTATATTTCCAAGGAAGAATAGTTGAAAGTTTCTTTGTGTAAGATTTAGATAGTTTGACAATTTTTTGTTATATATATATTCTTTCCTTTTTCCATCAGAGGCATCCTTTGTCCTTTATGTCAAAAGTGAGAGAAATGGATGAGTTAAAGTAATGTGGTTTTGAGGAATTGTGTGAGTAAGGGGGAGTTAGCACAGTTATGTTTTGAGGAATTGCATGTGATGGTATGATGAAAGAATAAGTATCCAGTAGAATACTGAGGGGTGGGGGTGAATCAGTATATTGAAAATTGATACAAAGTTCCCAAACTCAAACTCAGTCAAACAAAGTAAACAAATCTTAGTCAAGATCAATATTCATTAGAATACTTGACATCAACCAATTAAACTGTTATGACAACTTTAATAGTAAACAACTTCAACCTTTATGAATATCAACAATGAGTCAATCATAACTCAACATATTCATCTCTCAATGCTTCTACTTAACATGTCTTATCAGAAGTTAACTAAATCAACAAATAAGATCACAACCACAAAAGCATTCACCACTTGACACAAATGTTTATATGCAAAAAACCCAAATAGGTAAAAACCACAGTGAGATGAGACTCACAAGGATAGCTATCTGAACTCTTCTGAAGTTTGCCTTGTTAGGAGCCAAGCCTGTTAAATCTTTATAATAAGTCATGTTAAGAACTAATTCCGGTTAGGAATCACCCGGTTAAGGGATTTACCAATATGCCTTGATGAAAAGCTTAATACCCTATTAGGAGTAACCTCACTAGAGGATTTAAGAATCCAAGCTAATGGACCACCTTGTTAGAGGATTTAATGAGTAACCAATCTTGTTAGAGCTTACTCGGTTAAGGGATTTCACTTTTGTTGTAATTGTTAGAAAAAAAATAGTTTTGTTGATTTGTCTAAATAGCACTATACTTGCTTGATCAGATCCTTCTTAAGCTTCAATCTGTCTTTACTCAAAGTATAGACCCATCCACCAGTTAGGAAAATGCACACTTACAAGTTTCTACCAATCTTATAAACTTTGCCAACACTTTTACAAACAACTTCATCGATCTTAAATACACAAACAACTAGGTCGGTAACACAAGCAAAAGCCTAATTCTCATCATCGAGATTACAAAAAATTTGGTATAATCTTGACCGTTAGAAATCATGACAATCTCTTCACATTATTCAAGACAATTCCAACCACTCCATAATCACCACTTCATCGAACTTTGTAGCTCATCATGTGTTGTGCATTAGATGCAATCCACTTTGCTCCTTCCCTAGACAAAAAAAAATGTGCCAAAACAATTTGAACATATCCTCATACAAAGATCACATGTGTCTCCATCATTACCGCTTATCAGATAATAAACCAACAAACTTGATCGGTTATGGTTTAATAGCTGATAGGGTTTACCGGTTACATTACATAGAAAGGTTTAACCCTTTACACCAATTCATTGGTTCAACTCACAAAATTTACATACTGGTTTACAACATCTTCCACAAAGCTTTTCTTACCAGTCACTAGCCAATATCAAAAACAACAATATCAGCAATAACATTGATACTACTTATCAAGTTGCCATTAGTTTTTATATTCAAAGTCATACTATATATTCTAGTCGGTTAGCACTACCGAATCATGAAGTCGATATAAACAGAGAAGACGGTATGCACAGTCTAGTCGGTTACAGAAGAAAGCAGTCACAGAACACAGTACACACCGAGCTATCTACCAAGTATCTTTTAATGGCTACCGAGTAGTAAAGTTAACACACCGATTTGATATTCACCGAGTGAAATGTGTTACTAGATACATTGAACCTGGACATGCATATGAAAACATGTTACAAGATCGAGGCACATCTAACCATTATTACATTGGAAATTGCACTAAAAGATTGAGTATGATTGCGAGGTCAATCCAACCAATGAAATATTTTGTTTAGTTATTCATTCAAGGAATCTTGTTTGTAAGATCGAAGCAATAAATTGGATCACCATTTTAAGAGATCTATATATACAGCATTATTGAAGTGTATGTATGCATGAAGGAATACTGTTACAGAAACACAAAGGTCACCGAGAAGGTTTTCAGAGAACAGTCGAAGAACAGAGTAAACAGAAGGGTTTACCGAGTTACTATATGGGTTACCGAGGTATGCTATAAGCAAGGTAATCTTATCCCGAGCACATAGAATCTGCTATAACATTTCATATGTAAAGTTGCAGATGTTTGTAATGATTTTATTGTAATATTGTGAAGTTGAAAGAGAAACCTTTAACAGGGTAAAAGACTCTAACCAAGTCTATAAATTGTAAAGCCTCTAACCAGGTGCAGCATTCAGAATAAATGTTGTAAAATCCTTTAGCAAGGTAGATCTAACAGATCTTGTTACTCCTAATAGGGTAAGCTATCGGAAATAGCTAAATGTATCTCTAACTGAGCATTCTTTATTATTGCAGTAGTGAAGTTGTGGGTGCCATCCCCACCGCAGTTTTTCTCTCTAACCAAGAGTTTCTGCATAACCAAAATATATGTCTTATGGAGTGAATCATGTATGATTGTTATCTGTTTGTTTTAACTTTATTTTATGTTACTGCACTATTCTATTTATGCATAATAGTAAGGTTATTATTCAAGAAAGGTTTTGGAGTACTGTTTCACCCCTCCCCTCTCAGTACATTAGCTTTCCATATTGGGCCTAACAAACATGACTACCATTACCAGTTCAATTGACATCAATGACAATATATCATTAATGCAATCTCTATGCAAAATGCCAATAATCTCCCCCTTTGGTATTGATGGCAATACAAATATCAATGCCTCTGATTGCCACTTAGATTGATGAATAGGAATCCTGGTTTACATTACCAAGTATTCACCTTTCTCTATTTGTCTTTAGCCTGTCGCTGGTTCACCTAATCAGACACATAACTCTTCTCCTCAATCACATAATTCTTCTCCCCCTTTGACAACAATGCCAAAGTGAAAGTAAAACATGTAATTTTTCTCTCAATGTGCATGAACATCATTCTACAACTTGATGCTCCCCCTATGGAATACATCCACTTCTTCATCAATCCATGTAAGATACAACAATAAATTCAGGGCCTGAGACAATCATCATCATGCTCAACTAGCTTCATGAAGAAGGACAACCCCCAATTGACTTCTAAGATACTTGAACGTGGTCTTAGGTAGAGGTTTGGCCAACAAAGATATCTACAAGTTGCTCCTTGGTAGAAACATGCTCCAAGATAACATCTTTACTTTGAACTTTTTCCCTCAAGAAGTGATATTTCAATTCAATGTGTTTAGTCCTTGCATGCAAAACAGGATTTTTAGAAATGTTTATTGCACTTGTATTATCACACAAAATCTTTATTGGTTATGAGATTTCCATCTTCAAACCTTCTAAAATGTGCCTCATTCACATAGCTTGTGTGCAATTCATATAAGTTGTTACATACTCAGCTTTAGCAGTAGATTGTGAAGTGCAACTCTTCTTTTTACTACTCCATGAAACTAGCCTTCCTCCTATAAAGAATGCTCCACTTGCAGTACTCTTCTGGTCATCAATATTTCCTGCCCAATCAGCATCTGTGTATGCTTTCAAATCAAAATTTTCACCATATGGATACCATAACCCATAGTCAATAGTACCTTTCAGATATACAAAATTCTCTTGGTTACCATCAAATGTGCCTCCTCTAGATTCTTCTGAAACCTAGCAACAATACCAACTGTATGGGCAATATCTGGTCGACTGTGAACAACATAGTGTAATTTGCCAATCATAGATGCATCTTCCTTGGACAATTTACAACATGTAACCATTGGGGTTCCAATTGGTTTACAATCACTCATACCAAAAGTCTTCAAAACCTCTTTCACATACTTGGATTGAGTAATGAAAATACCATTCTTCATCTGTTGTATATGAAAGCCTATGCAAATTTATATTTCCCCTACCAATGACATCTCAAATTCATTCTTGATTTCATCTACAAAACAATTAATCATGTCATCATTACCTCCAAATATAATGTCATCTACAAATACTTCACTGACCAATATTTCATCTCCTTCAGACTTGAGATAAATGTTGTTGTCATCACTAGTTCTAGCAAAGCCTATCTTCATCATTTGAGTATGAAGTCATACATACCATGCTCTGAGTGCCTGCTTTAATCCATACAAATCTTTATTAAATTTGCATACCATGTCTTCCTTAACTATCAATGCATAACCATCGTGTTGCTCTATATAAACCTCTTCTTCCAGTATCTCATTCAATAATACAGACTTAACATCCATTTGGTATACCTTGAATTTCTTATGAGTTGTAAATGCAAGTAATGTTCTAACACCTTCCAGTCTTGCTATTGGTGCAAAATTTTCTCCATAATCTTCTCCTTCTTCTTGCGCATAACCTTTGCATACTAATCTTGCCTTATTGTGAACTACAACATCATCTTCATTTAATTTATTTATGAACACCCATTTAGTATCTATAACATTCTTGTTTACCGGTCGGGGTGCCAAGGTCCAAGCGTTGTTCTTCTCAATTTCATCCAACTCCTCCTCCGTAGCTTTCACCCAATGGTCATCACCAAATGTCTCCTTAGCACTTCTAGGTTCAAAGGTGGAGATCATGCAAGAGTTATCTCTTATTCCCTTCTAGTTAGTACACTGGCATCCTTATCCCCAATTATATGTTTAAGGTTGTGATTCAGTCTCACATACCTAGGAATAACATGATCATTCTCTTCATGTTCAGCTTCTTCACTATCATCTTCCTCTGAATTTATTTTTTCTAGTTGAACAAGTACATCAGGATTTTCTTTCTCGGTTTCTGATTTAATAGTTTCAGGTTCCAAAAGAAAAATGCAAGGATCTTCATCCTTCTTCTCAAAATTGGTTCCTTCTAAAGCTTCAGGACATTCATCTACATGAACATCAACACTCTCAACAATTCTCTGTGTCCAATTGTTGAAGCATTTATAGGCCTTCCTCTTGGTGGAATACCCAAGAAATATGCCTTCATCACTCTTAGCTTCAAACTTGCTTATGTAATCACCTCTTTTAATAAAACATTTGCTTCCAAATATCTTAAAATAGCTAACATCAGGTGATCTCCCATACCAATATTCATAAGAGGTCTTGTCCTTACCTCTTTTCACCAGAACTTGATTCATTGTGTAGACAGTTGTACTTACAGCTTCTTTCCAAAATCTTTTTTCGACACCTCCTTGTATCAACATAGTCCAAGTAGCTTCAACCACTGACTGGTTGTTTCTCTCTGCTATACCATTCTATCATGGTGTCCTTGGTGCAGAAAGGTGTCACTTGATACCATTATCATCACAATATTTAGTGAACTCCATAGAAGTGAATTCACCACCTTGATCTGTTCTTAGATATTTTATCTTTTTTCCACTCTCTTTCTCAGCTAAGGCTCTGAATGCCTTGAATTTACCAAAAGATTCATTATTATCCTTCAAGAATGTGACCCACATCATCCTTGAACAATCATCAGTCAAGATCATGAAGTATCTATCACCTTGAATGCTTCTTGTTCTTATTGGTCCACATAGATCTGTATGAACCAAATCTAACAAGTGCTCTGCTAAGAAGGACTTGCTCTTGAAAGTTGAAGAAGTCATCTTTCCTAGCTGACATTCTTTATAAAGAGCATAAACCAGTTTGTCTAGCTGAGGCAAACCTCATACTATCTTAGACTTTCTTACTTTAACAATATTTTCAAAACTTATATGGCAAAATATCCTATGCCAAATCCATTTATCATCTATTTTTGCAATCAAATAGTTGCTAACTTTAGGATTGAGATGAAATAGATTACCTCTAGTCTGTTTCCCGGTTGCAATCAATTCAGCTTTATTATCAAAGATTTTGCACATTCCATTTCTAAACTCTAGTGGGTTTCCTCTGTCATTAAGTTATGCCATGCCTAAAAGATTGTGCTTTAGGCCTTCAACCCAATAGACATCATTAGCACTGCTCTTCCCATTAAGAGAAATAACTCCCTTACATTTAACCATACAAGGTGAGTCATTGCCAAATCTAACAACACCGCCATCAAATTTCTTCACGGAAATAAATTTTCTTTGATCACTGGTCATGCGATGTGAACAACCACTATCAATTATCCAATCATCAGAGTTATCCATTTTGGATACTAGTGCCTTTTGATCCGATATTTCTTCCTTAATAGCTACAAATACAATATCTTCACTAGCATCATCATTAGATTCTTCATCAGTAATACCACTATCAATAGCTACATGACAATCTCTCTTGCCTTTACCCTTATAGTTCTTAAATTTTTCTCTTTCGTACTCATTTTCACTATTAGGGCAATTTATTTCTATATGACCAATCTTGTTGCATGTAAAACATTTTAAAGGTAGCTTACCTCTATATTTACTAGTGCCTCTAGGAAGTCATTTTGCCAACAATGCTTCAAGTTCCACTAAGTTGTCTTCATCTTCAGCATCTCTACTAGATCTAGATTCATATCTATGATCGGTATCTCTACTTCTTCTCATAGATGGGTTAGAGATAGAAGCTCTAAATGCAGATTTTGATTTCAGTACACTACCATCATAGCCATTAATCTCAAAAGTAGTAAGTTTTCCAATAATAGAGTCAAGAGTCACCTTTATCTTGTCAATGGATTTTAGCTCCTGAATAGCTGCAACTTGGATAGCATAGACCAGTAGCAGGGTTCTCAGTACCTTACTGATTACTGTGGCATCTTCCACTTTCCCTCTTGCACTCTTTATCTCACCAACCATCTCTTTAATCCTTTGACTATACTGCTGGATATTCTCACCTTCAGACATTCTCATGTCATCAAATTTTCCTCTTAGACTCTCCTCTTTGGCAATCTTAACATGTTCATCACCGCTATAAATCTATTCAAGTTTTTTCCATACTTCATGTGTAGTTTCAAGACCATGAACATCTACATAGTCAACATCAGATAGGGAATTGATAATAGCCTATAATGCTTGATGATTTTTTTTCTTTTCATCATCAGTCAGGATTCCAGTAGGTGTAATATACTTAGTTCCTATATGATCCCAATACTGACTACCAAGACTCTTAATGTAAATCTTCATTATGTCACTCCATATTCTATAGTTATCTTTTATTGAACTTTGGACCTTCTTTCTTCATCATGATCTATAAGATAGTTTCCTCAAGTTTTTAGGCTTTTAGATTAAGAGGACCTGAGATGCTTTGATACCAATTGATGGTATGATGAAAGAATAAGTATTTGGTAGAATACTGAGAGGGGGGGTGAATCAGTCTATTGAAAAACTAATACAAAGTTCCCAAACTCAAACTCAGTCAAACAAAGTAAACATATCTCATTCAAAATCAATATTCATAAGAATACTTGACATCAACCATTTTAACTATTATGACAACTTTAACAGTAAACAACTTCAACCTTTGTGAATATCAACAATGCTTCAATCATAACTCAACATATTCATCTCTCAATGCTTCTACTTAACATGCCTTATCAGAAGTTAACTAAATCAACAAATAAAATCACAACCACAAAAGCACTCACCACTTGACTCAAATGTTAATATGGGGAAAACACAAATAGGTAAAAACTACAGTGAGATGAGACTCACAAGGATATCTATCTGAACTCTTCTAAAGTTCACCCTATTAGGAGCCAAGCTTGTTAAAGCTTTACAATAAGTCATGTTAAGAACTAATTCTGGTTAGGAATCACCTGGTTAAGGGATTTACAAATATGCCTTGATGAAAAGCATAATAACCTGTTAGGAGTAACCTCATTGGAGGATTTAAGAATCCAATCTAATGGACCACCTTGTTAGTGGATTTAATAAGTAACCAAGCTTGTTAGAGCTTACCTGGTTAAGGGATTTCACTTCTATTGTAATTGTTAAAAAACAACAATTTTGTTGATCTGTCTGAATAGAACTATACTTGCTTGATCAGATCCTTCTTATGCTTCAATCTGTCTTTACTCAAAGTATAGATCCATCCACCGGTTAGGCAACTGCACACTTACAAGTTTCTACCAATCTTGTCAACTTTGCCAACACTTTTACAAACAACTTCATCGACCTTAAATACACAAACAAATAGGTTGGTAACACAAGCAAAAACATAACTCTCATCATCGAGATTACAAACAAGTCGGTACAATCTTGACCGTTAGAAATCATGACAATCTCTTCACATTCTTCAAGACGATTCCAACCGCTCCATGATCACTACTTCATCGGACTTTGTAACTCATCATGCATTGTGCATTAGATGCAATCCATTTTGCTCCTTCCCTAGACAAAAAACAAACACTCCAAAATAATTTGAACATATCCTCATACAATTATCACACGTGTCTCCATCATTATTGCTTATCACATAATAAACCAACAAACTTGATCGGTTAGGGTTTAACAGCTGATATGGTTTACTGGTTACATTACATAAAAATGTTTAACCCTTTACACTAGTTCACCAGTTCAACTCACAAACTTTACATACCGGTTTACAACATCTTCCACAAATCTCTTCTTACCGGTTACTAGCCAATATCAAAAACAACAATATCAGCAATAATATGAATACCATTACTGGTTAAATTGGCATCAATGACAACATATCATTAATGCAATCTCTATGCAAAATTCCAACAAAATCAAAATGCCGATGGCATGAGTAAGGGGGAGTTGGTGCAATTATGTTTTGAATATGTTTTGCCATTGATGACAAAGGGGGAGATTTTTAGAATTTTGTGAATAATATTGTCATTGATGTCAAACCAGTCATTTGGTTCTTTACCAAATAGTGTATGGGGCCTGAATATTAGTCTGGATGTTATTGATGTTATGGATGATGTAGACAATATGTATATGTAGTCCAAGTGATGTGGTTTTTGGTTAGAAGTTATTATGTAACATGGACAGTTCTAGATGATGAATTTTGAGGTCTTAGTGAGTTCTCATTGATCTTGATGTTAGGATCCCAACATCAATTATGTGTCTCAGGTTTAGTGCCTTTTGGTAATTATTAGAAGTATCTCTTCAAGTTTTTTGATGTTGTTTCCTTGGTACACATGGATTCTACATTTTGGAGATATTGGGCTTGATCTTGCGATAATGGGTCCAGATAACCTTGTCCCTATTCGGTAATCTTTGTATATACATTGGTAATCAAAAGTATGTAAATGGAAGTGTGTATAAGTCTCATGGAGGCTGACATGGGCTTATTGATAACGTGTTTGGCTTGGTTGACATACCATTCTATTTTTGTACACTTTGGTATATATATACATGTACATGAATGATGAATGGATAAATCCAACAAGAGAGAGAGTGTGTGATGTGTGAAAGATAGTTGACAGTGAAGGTATCAATGTATGTGAAGTGAGAGTTGCAGACAACGAAGGTAATCAAAGTTGTACTAGTATAGTAGTCCTTTACCGGACCTACTACAGAACAGTCGTATAGACATCTCTAACTGGATCTTTTATAAAGTTTGAGATTTGTAATTTGAGCTTAAACCTTGAACTAATCCCATGCATTTGGAGATACAAACCTTCTCGGTTCAACCTTTTTAGTTGTAGTGAGCATTCTGACATTTAGTCATCTCTTTTGTATATCTATAGTGAGTAGTATGGTAGTGAGCCACCCGGCAGTGAGTCACCCTTTTGTAAACTCAACTATAACTAGTTATATTCTCCTTAACACTCTCCATGGTTTTTCTCTTTTGGGTTTTCCACATACAAAATTCAATGTTTATCTTGTGGTTGTGTTCTTCATGTTTATTATGCTTTACATCAGTCAAGTCTTTTTGATATTTTTGTGGAAAGATATAATTGGTAAGAATATTGGTGTTTTAAATCTGTGGGAATACCGATTCATTCCCCCTCTCAGTATTTCGGTGCTTTCAACCTAATCAACAAAGATAGGTCACACAGACTCTGTGGTATCCTCTGCATAGTATCTACTCAAGGACACATGCATGGATCAAATATGATAGTGCAACATGCTAATGTTTCGTATAGATAGAACATAGAGACACATAGATAAAGTATACATAGACACACATATATTTCAAGTAGACCTTAAACTAAATAAATTGAGCGATAAAGATAATAAAATAAATATAAAGATAAATATGAAAGAAGAGAAGAAGATGAGAATGCCTCATAGTTAGTCCATGATTGAACCCTCTAGCTAGCTCCCAAGCTCACTTCAATAGCTTGCACGCAAGATGAACAGAGACAAAAATATTGGGGTCGTGTATAGAGGTTTTCCACATTTAGACCCCCGCTTTGGTGTTTCCACCTCCACGGATAGTCAAGATAGATAGATGGACAAATGATTATAAAAAGCTATGAAAGAAATAAAATGATAGATATGCTATAGGGATAAAATGGTATGATCAAAATAAAGAGGAAGAGACTCCCCTTCAACACTAAGAGCACAAGATATTGCTTGGGTGAAGGTGGGAACCAAGAATAACGTGCAGTTATGATGATAGAGACAAGATGAATGACATGAAACAATTGCGGAGTATCGGATTATTGATCAAGAGGTTGCAAGTTGTGTTGAGAGCTCAAAGAGTGTCCCAGACATTTTGAAAATGAGCTACTAGAGAGCCCAAATGAAGCTCTCAAAGAAATGTATGAGGCCTAAGAACAAAACCAGCATTGGTGGACATGGGAAGAGGCATTAAAAAATCTACCAATCATAGGCATAACACTCTAAAAATGACGACCTTCAATCTACAGATTTATATGATGACAACATGGTGTGTGGACATATTTGTGATACGTTAGTGTTTATGAGTCAAATAGTCAAATGAAGTTGCTAAACGGCCAAGGCAAAGGCTGAGTGGGAAATCAATGCAAGAAAAAGGATAAAAATGTAAGAAATTTATCCACTTAGCATAGAGTAAAGGTTCTTACGTAGTGTTCAATCGGATGAGTGCAATTTATGATACTACAATTTAGTGTCTTACAATGCAACATCAACTGTAGGACCTAAATCAAATGAATAACTAACAAGAGAGGTAGAGATGTTAAAGTACATGTGACAAGATTGCAAAACATGGAAAAGGAGAGAAGAGATTCTTAAGAAACTACAAGATATGAATCCCTTACCACCTACTAGTGCTTTGGGAAGTTCATATGTCATTGTGCAAGGATCTACAAAAATTAGTTTACCACAAGTCTCCTATGTTACAACTCTTATTTCACAACTTGTGGTTACAACCAACTGTTGGCATTATGGATGAATTGATTACGTGTTGCATTGATGTCAACACTAGTTGTTATTGTTGGCATTGCACACTCCAATGAGAATTGTAGATGCTTGAAGGTATTTTCATTGATGGAAACCTTGAAATATTATAGCACCTGCAAGCACCGACATAGGCAGACTCTACACTGACAAATAGTTTACCGGCAGCGACAAAGATGATTATCGGCACTCTAGCCGACATGATTTTGATTATTGTATATTATATTTAATTGTAATATCTTTTTGTAATCTGACATGGCATATTGTAATAAGACTCATATATAAGTATGATATTGTAGAGAGAGAGAGAGAGAGAGATACATAGATGATAGATGGATATGATAAGCGAATATTAAGGCAGATTTTGGAATAAGGTTTATGGTTTTTGTATGAACTTAAACCGGTATTGAACCTGGCATAGCAGATGCTTTTTGTAGTGGTACATCACATTGGATTTCCATAATCCATTTTGTAAGTCAGTGAGACTTCCCTTTTTGTAATTAAGCAGTGAAGCTTTAGGCAGTTGGCCTTCCTGCATATGCAGGCCCCTATTGTAAGTAATATCCATTCATTGGCCAGTGAGTGAATATTGTGGGTCACAAATCCCATCGAGGTTTTTCCCACACCAGGTTTCCTCATTAAAAATATTGTGTTATGGTGTTCTTTCTATGTTGTGTTTATTGTTCATATTTACTACATTAATTCTTGTTTACCAGTACACTGTTTTGGAATGCAATTTATTTAATAAGATCGGAAAATTTGTTAACCTATTAGATACTAATTCACCCCCCCTGTCAGTATCTTTGGGAATCATAACAATTGGTATCAGAGCCTGGTCCTCTATTTTCAAAAGCTTAATAGCTTGAGGAAGATTCTGACGTCGGTACAAATGGAAAGTTTAAGAAAGCAATTGGAAATAGCTCTTTCATATTATGATGCAGAAAAGTTGAAGAATATCAAACTTGAAGATGATTTCAAGGCTGCACAGGAAATCATTCAAGGACTTCAAGAGAATCTCACTATTACTAGAAACAAAAGAAGAGAACTTCATGAGAAGATACAGAGTGATGATGATGAAAAGGAAACTCTTAATGATCTTGTAAGCAAGATGAGGCAAGAAAACATGACCTTGAGGAATGAGATGCAAGATATGACCATGAGATTTTGTAAAGACATTGAAAATAGAAAGAAAAATGAAGATGACTTGACTAGAAGACTCAATGATGCTGGAACTCAAAATCTAAGACTTAGTCATGAAAATGATATGTTGAAGACAGATCTGATTCACTTGGAACATGATAAAACTGAACTCGTGAGATGAAAGGATTTCTTGGAGAATGAGTTGGCTATTGCAAATCAACGAAAGGAGAAATTCAAGAAAATTTCAGAGGAACTTGATAACATCCTGAAAAATCAGAAACCTAATGGAGAAACTAATGGACTTAGCTTTGAAGTTGGAGAAAGCTCTAGTACTGCAAACAATCATGATCATAGTAAACCAGTAAGACAACCTAATGTCTACAAATTTAATGGGAAACGCTTTAAATATAACAAGTATGGTCATAGAGAAAATCAGTGTAGATCTAGAAACTATCAGAACACTAATGCACCCACCGGTCAATGCTCCAAATGCAACAAAATTGGTCATAATTCAGAAAATTGCAGAATGAATGTAAGATGTTATGTTTGTGGAAGATTTGGACACTTATCCAATCAATGCAGAACACATACCGGCATAGGATATGGAAAGGCTATTCAGAAAAAAAACAATGTGACGTGTTACGATTGTAACAAAATTGGACATATTGCAAAATTTTGTAGAAGTAAGGCATCACTAGCAAATAATAACGGACTTTGTTTGAAAGGTAAAGAGAAGGTTGATGAGGTAAAGCAAGAATTTTTAAAACAATGGATTAGAAAGAGAGATCATAATGTTGATGAGACTATTCCTTCACTGGTAGAACAGAGTATCACTCCACCGGCAAGAGATTCTTCATCTAACTGAGAAGAAACCTTTTAGGGGTATGGCAACAAATAGAAAATCATACTAGTTTACCCTCAGTTGATGGTAAGAAGATGAATTTCTTCTTTATCGGCAAATGTGTTAAGTTTCACTTAACCAACAAGCATTTATTGTGGTAGTTGAAGGAAAAGACATTATAAAGCAAGTGTTTTTCACTCTTTTTCACTCACCGAACATTGAAATTTCCTAAGAGTGTGAAAAACCAAGCGAAGGCGTCCACAGCAAGAAGTGAAGAAAATCTTTCAAGCATCCAAAACCTAAAGGTAGATTAAGGTATTTATCAATGGCTTCCTCCTCTGCTCCTGAATTCATTGCAAACCCTATTATCATTGAAGTGGTTAAACGCCCTAGGCCCGTATTTAAGATTATACCCGAAGTAGCGAAGCAAGATGATACCCTAGGTGCATTCTCTAAAATACCTAAAGGAGTTGCATATGAAGAAGACCCTAGGATATACATACACTGTCATATTGAGGAACTAGGTGCTAATGAAATTATGAATATGTATAAGACCGTCATTTGTGATGAGAATGGTGTTGTCAAACCGGAACATAAGATCATAGAAACCCTAGGTTTTGTGGAAATACTTGATATTTTGGATCTCCCTAAGGAAGTTGTGAGGATCGTACTCAGTAGAGTTCATGGATAATTCTTTTGGCTTGATTCTATCCACAAGATCACTAGAGAAGCAGTAAAGGCAGTGACTGGCTTACCTTCCACTGGTAGCAGACCTGACAAAACAAAGAAAGTTTCAAATAACATTGTGATGGCATTAGCTGGTGCAACCCATGACAACATATCCTTGAGAGTAAATGATGTAACAGACATAAATGTCAGATTCATTAGCATGATACTAGGATACAAAACTACACATGCTAACAGATCAAACTCTGTTTTTAGTTTATGTATCAAGAGTGCTTATGACATGGTGAATAGTAATGATAAGATAGACATATGTGAATGGTTGAAGGATGAATTGATTGATAATCTGAAGAAAATTAAGGGTGATAAGAAAGGTACCTTCAGATTTGGTAATCTACTTGTGAGCCTAATGCTATATTACAAAGGAAGTTCCCAGTATAGGCAGGAAAGAATTTGGTTTTGACATACCGGTAGGCAAACAACTATTGGATATCTTTATCGGCATGGGAACAGACAGGGAAAACAAGATAATTGAATATTTCCAAGCATTTAAGGCTAGAATAAAAACAAGTGAAAGGCTACCTCAGAACATTGTTGACAAAGATCAAAAAGAAATTTGTTTTGTTATTAAGAAAGATGAAATCTGGATGGAGGCAGTGGTTCCTAGAACTATTTGGGTAACTGAAATGGGTTATGAGGCTGATGTAAATATAATTGAGACATATGCCAAGGCCCTACGTGAAGCCCCTAGAGAACCTGCAGAGAAAATATTTGGTAGTGTTGAAACCATTGAAAGCAATGTACAAACACTTAAACGAAGGAAGAAAAGAGAGCAATATATCAGGAAAACAACTAAACATGTGAAAGAGATCAAGGAAAATGTATTGAATATCACCGGTATTAAGGAAAGTGACTTGGAAGGGTTACAACTAGAAGCTCACCTCTCACCGGTTGGAACTTCATCTGACAATGAAAAACTGCTAAGTTTAAGAGAGTAGAAAGGAAAAGAAAACCTTCACCAACACCCTCTCCTGTACCAAAGAAACCAAGAAGGAAACAACAGGCAGTAAGACCACCAGTAAAGAAAATGAAACTAAGGAAGAAGAAGGAAAAACAAGTTATCCCTCCTCTAGACAATCTTCTAAATGAAATAACAGATGAAGGAAACTTGTCTAATGTCAGTAAATTGTATGATACTTTTACAAATGAAGAAAAGGAAAGCATAGAAAATAGTATCATTCTACACCTAGATATCTATAAGAAATTTTTGATAGAAGTTGTAGATGATCTACCCAGTGACTTGTATAGGTGACTTGATGCCAAGAGGCTAGCTATTATGGAATTGGATAAGAAAATAAAGATTGAAAAATTGCTTAATGTACATCCTGTGAAATTAGTAGAGGAAATTGATTAACTGATAAGTGAAGCAAACGGGACAATATTTTCTAGTGGTCACCGACATGCAGGTCTAATGGCAGGAAGAGTCAATGAAATCATTGAAGAGACAGCAGACAAATGGGATATCTTCTTTGTGGAGAAATAGAAGCAAGAAGAACTCAAAAGACCCAAAACATTCAAAGTATATCAAAAGGATAAGGACAAAGATAAAGGTAAAGGCAAGCTAGGTGGACCACTAAACATAAAACTGACAGAAAATTTGCCCCCACCTCCTTCCGATACTCCACCGGTACAAACTGTTGATACCACTAGCTACTGAAAATGTTGAGATAGAGACTCCACCTGAGGATACAAATTCTGATTCTGAAGTTTTATACACAATGAATATTGATACACAAGAGGTCAATATAGTGGTTGATAAGGAAACCACTGGTGAGAAGAAAGATGTGGCTACAGAGCCACCGGTAGACAATGTGTAGTTGATAACATTGAGATTGGGGTTGAGACATAACTTGAGCAAACTGAACAATCAGTTGATCCCCTAGTTATTGGAATGGATATTGACAATACAAATAATACAAACACTGAAATACCTATAGAGTTAGAGCAACCAGCTGATAACATAGAGAAACTTGTTGAGATACCAGCAGTGAACAGTACAGAGGTGCATACTGAGAAACCTGAAGAGAAAGAGGTTGAGGTAAAGGTTCATGCAGAGACAGTGCCACAGGCAACAGCTGAGAAGCCTAAACCTTTTCTGATAGAAATGTAGACACAAACTAACCTACTAGAGGGCAATACAAGAAAAGAGGTTACTCACACCAGTGGAATGCAGGTTGTTAAGGTAGTTGGACAATCATCTGGTTCTTCCATGACAGGATTCAGACCAACTAATGTGACAGAGGTATTACTGGATTCAATTAAGAAAATCACAGATTGTAATGCCCTAGCATACAAAGCTATAGATGATATCATTCCTATTCTAAAATTGATTGCACCCAAGTGCAATGTGGAAAATAAAGATTCTTTAAGTCAATTAGACACATTGTCTAAGTATATCATTGGTAACATATTGACAGTGGAACAAATAAATGAGGAAACATTTAGAGAGAAAATGAATAAGGAAAAAGTAAAATTCTTTGATGAGACAATAAAGAAGTGCATGGGACACATTGACACCCTCCTACCGGCACTAAGCAAAACAATAATGGAGTTTAAGGAATTGTATAGAGACACATGTAAGACAAATCTTTTGACAACACATATTCATAAGGAGATCAGTAAAGTACAGAAATAAATAAATTATATAGCTAACAACATCATTGGTTCCTCCCAACCAATATCAGTTATAGAGAAAGAAATAGCAGGTTTTAAGGAAAAACTTGATAAATTGGAGAAGGAAAAGGAAATAATAAAAGGAAAGGCAAAATATCTGAAATGTAGACTTGGTCCTAAACTTGATAATCTCATCTCTTTAAGGAAAGAGATATCAAAGGCACTTGTTCAGGGACTTAAGACACTAGAAGAGAAAATGCACACCCTCACCAATACAATTCAAAGAACAGAGGCAGCATTGAAGGACAGTGACAAGTTCACTGAGAGCCTGAATTTTGTATTAGCATACCTTTTTTAGATTGTAACCAACCGGTTAGAGGGTTCTAGTTGATAACTACACTCAATTGACATTCTGACAACCTTTGTCATTAATGCCAAAGGGGGAGTAGTAGGAAGAGAAAAACCCAATGACTTAGAGATCATTTGCTCAGGGGGAGCACACAGTTTTGGTAAAGATTTTTGGACTTTAGTTTTTGGATACAATTTTAAATTTTTCTCATGGGTGTTGCCATCAATGCCAAAGGGGGATATTGTTGGCATTGCATACTCCAATGAGAATTGTAGATGATTGAAGGTATTTTCATTGATGGAAACCTTGTAATCTTATAGCACCGATAGGCATCGACACCGGCAAACTCTACACCGACAGATAGTTCACCGACAACGACAAAGATGATTATCGACACCCTAGCCGACATGATTTTGATTATTGTATATTGTATTTAATTGTAATATCTTTTTGTAAGTCGACATGGCATATTGTAATAAGACTCATATATAAGTATGAGATCTTGTAGATCATTTTGTATATATAGAGAGAGAGATACATAGATGATAGATGGATATGATAAGCAAATATTAAGGCAGATTTTGGAATAAGGTTTATGGTTGTTTGAGATTAAACTGGTACTAAACCTGGCATAGTATATGCTTTTTGTAGTAGTACATTGATGAATACTAAGAGGGGGGGTGAATTAGTATACCAAAAAATACTGAACTCAAATACTTAAAATAGTTTAGCAGTAAACCAATATAACAATTTCACTAACAAACCGGTTAGCACAAATGCAAAACAGACAGTAAAAAAGGCATTCACCCATAGAAGCACAATCACCATAACACAAGAGATTTTGACGTGGAAACCCAAATGGGAAAAACCACAGTGAGATGAAACTCACAAGTAACTATCTGTAGAATAGTAACCAGGCCGGTTAAGGTCATACAATGTTCTTCACCAGAACAAATCCTGTTAGGAATCTCAATCTTTGTTAGGAGATAAGTCCAATTAAAGACTACCTTGTGAGAGGATTTCAAATCCATAGATGTGAACCGCCTTGTTAGAGGATTTACAAAGGCTTTTCTGGGCCTACCCGGTTAATGGTTTTAGACTTGTCGAAGATGTGAGTAATCAACAAGTGAATGATCTAGCAAATAGCATAGTCTACTTGATTAGATCCACGATAGCTCATTGCTAATGCATTTCAGCATTACTTTAGTCTTCAGTAAATCTACACTCTGTTATAGCACACAGACTCGATCTTCTCTTCTAAGATCGCATATACAAAAAACTCATCAACCACTAAAAACCCTAGACATGATGTCCTTAAAAAGGAATCTAATTTCATGTCGATCCAATAGGATTACATTGCAAGTTCCTAGGTTCATTGCATCTAGACACTTTTGGTAACACAACACAAAATCACCATCAAAGTGTTGGTGGATGGTAACTCATCACAAAAATACCGGTTGGTAACTCATCACAAAGTATTACCGATTACCGGTTGGTAACTCATCACAGAGTAATACCGGTTCAAACATTAAAGCGATTACTGGTTGTCAAAAATGAAGACTTGGAAAATGATAATTGTTGCTTTAGTTTCTTTGCTCCACTTGAGATCCTCGAACCTCTTGAGGTCTTCATACCGCTTGAGATTGGTAAACACTTTTTGCAAAACACCGATAGCCTAAAGACTATAATACATAATACCAGTTTGGAACAAATACTGGTTGAGAATAACTCATACATACAAAAAGTGATCTCAAAGCAAGTGTGTGTCCATCAATGGCAATCACAACATAATCATCAAAAATGCCAACAATCTCGCCCTTTGGCATTGATGGCAACACTTAGGAAAATATTATCATCTAAGTGTTTTACAACAAAAATATGCCATAATAAAAATTACTCCCCCTAAGCATATACACTATCCTGTTTGCAAAAAAATACAATGTATACTACTCCCCCTTTTGAATAAACATGAAAGTATACATAGAATGCATCAAAATTTTGAATACAAAATACTACTCCCCCTTTGCCAACAATGACAAAGTACAACTAAATAACCCCTATTTCCATTAGCATTAAAATAATAAGTGTTTATGACAATAAAGAGTGAAACTTGTCAAAAACTGATTTAAAGTCCTCCATAAATGTCTTCATGGATAAAGACCATGATTCAAGCAATGAGGTAGCAACCTCACTTTCTGTTTGCATTTGGGATACCTATTCTTCCATGGCATCCAGGGTACTCATCTCTTGAGTGACCGTTAAGGAATCTAGATTGAGATAGCATTTCTAAAGTATTTGTAGTCATGGTAGTAGCACCAGTTGAAGTTCCTGTAAATCTCAAGTGTGGTTTCTGATCTCTAACTCTATTCTTGTACACTAAAGTTGAAACCAGTGAACGGTTTGCCCATATGCGGTGAAGGAATCATAGGACATCTTGAAGGTGCTTATGAATGTCTGCAAATCAGTTTGTAGTTTGTCTTTCTGAGCAAGCACATCATCATAAAATAGATGGGGTTGGCATATCTTACTGAGCAATAGATTCCCCTCATCCAAAACATCTTTTATGTCCCTCTGTGCTTTCAGTAGATCAGATCGGAGCTCATTTAACTTCTTCACCAAGGTAGTGTTCAGAGCCTTTTGATGCTCCTTTTTTGCATTGGCTTCAGAAACATCTTCCAGACATTGCACTTGGTCCTCTACAACTGTGCATAGGAGTTTCAATTGATCTAGAGAGGAATCGGTACTTGGGAGGTTGGTACTGGGAATCAAGCCAGTAAGAGTTTCTACCACAGTTTGAATGACATCTTGGTCCTTCTTCCTCCTCAGCGATTCCAGTCACTCTTGAGCAAGCTTAATGCTTTGTAGTAGCTCCATTTCATTTGCAGATCAGAGGTCAATGGGACTGGTGATGTCAGTTAGTTTGGCTTGACCATTGGTTGCCTTTGGGGTCTCTACATCTATATTCTTTGCCGCTTCCTCCTTTTCCTTGGCCTTTTGCTTATCTTCTTCTACCTTCTTTTGCTCCTTGACTTCTTTCTTTCTTTTCTCTTCTTCCTTCTTCCTTTCTTCTTCTTTCCACTTCTCTTCTTCTTTCTTCTCCTCTTCCTTCTTCTTCTCCTCTTCATGTTTCTTCTCTTCTTCTTTCTTCTTCTCCTCTTTTTTTCTCTTCTCTTCCTCTTTTCTCTTTTCCTCTTCTTTTCTCTTCTCTTCCTCTTTTCTCTTTTCCTCTTCTTTTCTCTTTTCCTCTTCCTATTGCTTCTTCTCTTCTTCTACCTATTTCCTCTTCTCCTCCTCTTGATTCTTTTTCTTTTTCTCCACTTTCTCCTTGTCAGCCTTTTCCTTGTCCTATCATTTTTGTTGGTGTATCCAGAGTACCATCTTCACCGTCCAAAGTATCAACATCAATAGGGTCCATTTTCTCAGTGACCTGTTCTCCTTCACTGTTATACACCTCATCCGGTTTTGCATTTTCTGGTTCTTGCTTGGCCTTCCTATTGACTTCTGACACTTGGTACAACTTCAAAGTAGCTTGGGCATGAGAGTGGGTATCTTTTACCACTTCAGGGACTTTCCCTTCTAGCAACATGAGTCTCCTTCTTCGCATAAAGAAGAGGCCTTTATATTTTTTCATAGCTTCATAAAGTTCGGAATTAGACACATCAAGAAAATATTGAGCAAATATTTCCTCTCTTATCTCTTGTTCCTTTTCTATGGCAATGCGTCATTTGTTGTCTAAAGAATTGTATAAAGAATCCGATGTCACAGATTTAATTTCTGATGGCGACCAGTCATTAATACATAAATATTGAATGACTTCCTGTTCTACTTCCTCCTTCTCATTGTCATTGAAATCATCAAAATAATCTACCGAATCACTCAACACTTTTCTCCTAGTGTTCTTAATAGTTCTTTGACAATGTGTCAAAGGTTTGTAAGAGGAAATATCAATATTTACCAGTGCTGATGATGCTGGTTCATTGCTGGTTGTCTTTGTCTTCTTCCTCGTTTGCCTAGTCTTCTTAGGCTATTCCTCAGATTGTGTATCCTCTGAGTCCGGTGTGTTGTCTTTTGTCTTCCACTTTCTCTCAAATAACTTGGCGGGTGCAACTTCCAGTTTCTTCTTTGTCGGTGATCGCTTGGTCACTTTAGGACTTGCTGAAGTAACCGGTGTCAATACAGATGGCACTGCCTTTCCTTTCTTCACTAAGGGTTCTTCAACCGATGTAACCCTTTCCAGATAGGTGTTGGTTCTCTTCTTCTTAGGGTCAAGCGGTGAGGAAAGTAGGGTAGAAGCATACCCATCTAGCATATCATACATTACCTCATAACCCATAGGCTCCACTTCTTCCTTTCTGGGCTCAACAGCCTCCATTAAGCACTCATCTACTCTGATGATGAAGCAGATGTCCTCTTCATACTTCTTGATAATTTCACTAGATATTCTCACCCTTTGACTCATCTTGCATCTGAACTCATCAAAGTATTTGTTCAGGACTTTAGGATAACTGGTTCCAACCGCTTGAAGACTTTCCCTGATTTGCTTTGTAACCGGTTGGTCAGCAGACCACTGAATATCACCGACTCTTGGGAAGTAACCTTAGAAGTAGAAGAACAATCCGACCAATAGTTGTCCGAATTTAAATATCAAGGAATTGTCCTATTTAATTGACTTCAGGTTCACTAGAAGTTGCCTTTGTATACAGGTGCATAAATCAAATGAGGCATCTTCCATGATCATCCTGTAGCCAGCATTTACCGCTGCAACAGAGATAGAGTTGATTCTGCTAGCATAGAATGTTTGATAACCTATCACAATGTAGGCATACTTGACCAGATCGTCCTTGATGTTATTGATGGTCATTCCCTGCTGGTCGCTCATAGAACTGATGAGCTTGGTCATATCGGTCTTACTGATCTTCCTTAGGGCTAGCACTTCTCCAACATTACAGAAACTAGTGACGACATGAATCGCTTCCGGTGTGATGTCATGTGTCCGCTCTAAATACAATTTGTCTTCATGCACTCTACTTAGAATGATGCAGATATGATCATCCGTGAATTCTTCAAGGAAATCGGCCACATTATGAAGCTTCTTCTTTTCCAAGATGCTAAATTTCAGTTTGATCTTCTTGTCCTTTCCGTAGAACAAACTCAACTGAGAATGGATCACTAGAGATCCTAGGTCTTCAATTTTACAGTTAATATAATCTAAAATACCTTCCTCCACTATAACACCAGTGAGTATTTGGGATAGTGCATTATATTTTGCCTTTCGTTGGATGAAATCTACTGAATCAATGGGTGCACTAGAACTAGAGTGCAATGCTAAAGCCATGATTTTTAACAGATAAACTCAAAAAATACCTTCGAAAGTTGAGATTTAGGTCTTGCAAATTCCTCTTTGCCACTCACTACTTCAGTTGTTGGATTACCGCTTTGAGTTCTACACTTGACCAATTGATGTTATCTTCAAATTCTTCTTCACGGTTTTGAAATCTCTCTGAATTGCAAGACAAATCGCCTTTTGTCGCTCTGCACTTGAAAACTTCTTCGCTTGAAAATTGATGTGAAAATGACTTGAAAATCCCTTTTAAATGAATTCTTCACCTACCATAATAAATGCTCCACCATTAGGGCGTAAACCCTAATTTTCCTTTTACCATTTTTGGTCTTCCACCAATTGACAGGTATCACATACCGATTAAGGTCTTTTACTGGTGTAAATCGGGGGTTCGAAATATTTTACCGATTTGTTTCCCCCTAAGCTTTTATGTAGCTTAGTTTGCCGGTTCAAAGATTTCCACACCAGGTGCAAAAACTGGTTCTTCTTGAGACACTTCTTATGGCTTCTTTTTCCAAGTTTTCTTCATATCTGCTTGAACAGTTTCAACGTCAATCTTTCCTTCTAGAGTGACCAATATATCATCTGATATATTCTTTCTCATCCTGCAGAATCTTGTTGTATGACCTAGTTTGTTGTAATGATAACAAACCATTCTAGGTGCTCTCCAAGGTCCATTATTCAAGTTTCCATTCTTCCTTCTACATGTTGTAGCAGTGTGACCACTACCATGACAAATCAAATGGATTGCTCTCCATCTGGTTACCGTTTGATAGCCACCGCTACCTGACTGATGATTATAGGTATTAAATCGGTAAGGATGCCGGTTTCCAGAGGGTTCAGGAAAAACTCCTTGACTCCTTTGAGGATACCTTCCGATGTTGTTCATGATAAACTTGCATTCAAATGCTCTATGCCCAAAATTGTTGAATGCATAACAATTTCCATTGAATCTATTGGATCTAGGCTTATTGTTTGGAAAGTAAGGAAAATTATTGTAAGCCTTGTTTCTACATACATTAGCAGTGTCTCCTTCCTTGAGACAATTAAAGCAAACAGGTTTGAACTTTTTCTTACCTTTCTCCTTTTATTTTGGTTGCTTCTTTGATGTTATACCTCTTGCTCCAGAGGTCTCACCTTGCTCATATTCAAAGAAACCAAGTCCAGTGGTATTCTTTACCAGTTTTGTTGATTCAAGCTTTTGTTCTAGCTTAATAGTGCTCTTATTGAATTTGGCAAGTATTTCCTTTGACTCAGTGAGTTCTTTGGTAATAGTAGCATTGGACTCCTTCAAGGTTGCATTCTCAGAAATAGCCAAGTTAAGTTCACCTTGCATATCTTCTTTTTCCACTTTGATTTCTTGGAGATGAGCGGTAAGTGCACTGATTTCTTGTTTTAGCTTGGAGATCTCATGATCTTTTTCTTTTGCCAAATCTTGAGCTTTCCTCCGGTTCTCAAGCTCTTGACACATCCTGATAGTCAGTCCTTCCAATTCCCTTCTTAGGTTGGCATTAGACTCATTCAATTTTTCAACTTCTTCAACTAGGGCTTCCATGTCCGCTTCATCAGAGGAATTGTTTTCAGTTAGTTCCATTAGTTTCTCAACATGCTCTCTCCTTTTTGCTAGAGAGGCCTTATATTTGACTTTGATTTCATCATAGGCTTTCTCAGTCTGAGTGAGCCGATGAGTAAGTTCCCTCACAGTGTATTCCCCCATATCTCTTTCCAAGTTGTTAAACTTATAGAAAGGTTGTCTATGATACCAATTGATGAATACTAAGAGGGGGGTGAATTAGTATACCAAAAAATCCTGAACTCAAATACTTAAACAGTTTAGTAGTAAACCAATATAACAGTTTAACTAACAAATCGGTTAACACAAATGCAAACCAAATAGCAAAAAATGCATTCACCCACATAAGCACAATCACCATAACACAAGAGATTTTGATGTGGAAACCCAAATGGGAAAAACCATGGTGAGATGAAACTCACAAGTAACTATCTACAGAATAGTAACCAGACTGGTTAAGGTCAGACCGGTTAAGGTCATACAATGTTTTTCACTAGAACAGATCCTGTTAGGAATCTCAATCTCTATTAGGAGATAAGTCTGATTAAAGACTACCTTGTGAGAGGATTTCAAATCCACAGATGTGAACCACCTTGTTAGAGGATTTACAAAGGTTTTTCTGGGCCTATCGGGTTAAGGGTTTTAGACTTGTCGAAGATGTGAGTAATCCACAAGTGAATGATCTAGCAAATAGCATAGTCTACTTGATTAGATCCATGATAGCTCATTGCTAATGCATTTCAGCATTACTTCAGTCTTCAGTAAATCCTCACTCTATTACAGTACACAGACTCGATCTTCTCTTCTAAGATTGCATATACAAAAAAAACATCAACCACCAAAAACCCTAACAACTTCTATCCTAGAACCCTAGACATGATCTCCTTAAAAAGGAATCTAATTTCATGTCAGTCCAATAGGATTACATTGCAAGTTCCTAGGTTCATTGCATCTAGACACTTTTGGTAACACAGCACAAAATCACCATCAAAGTGTTGGTGGATGGTAACTCATCATAAAAATATCGGTTGGTAACTCATCACAGAGTATTACCGGTTCTTACAACTTTACCGATTACCGGTTGGTAACTCATCACAGAGTAATACCGGTTCAAACATTACACTGATTACTGGTTGTCAAAAATGAAGACTAGGAAAATGATAACTTTCTCTTTAGTTTCTTCGCTCCTCTTGAGATCCTCGAACCACTTGAGGTCTTCATACTGCTTGAGATCGATAAACACTTTCTGCAAAACACTGATAGCCTAAAGACTATAATACATAATACTGATTTGGAACAAATACCGGTTGAGCATAACTCATACATACAAAAAGTGATCTCAAAGAAAGTGTGTGTCCATCAATGACAATCACAACATAATCATCAAAAATGCCAACATACATCACATTGGATTTCCATAATCCATTTTGTAAGTCAGTGAGACTTCCCTTTTTGTAATTAAGCAATGAAGCTTTAGGCAGTTGGCCTTCCTGCATGTGCAGGCCCCTATTGTAAGTAAATCCATTCATTGGCCAGTGAGTGAATATTGTGGGTCACAAATCCCACCGAAGTTTTTTCCTCATTAAAAATATTGTATTATGGTGTGCTTTCTATGTGTGTTTATTGTTCATATTTACTGTATTAAATCTTTTTTACCGGTACACTGTTTTGGAATGCAATTTATTTAATAAGATCAGAAAATATATTAACCGGTTAGATGTTGATTCAGACCCCCCCCTCCCTCTCAGTATCTCTGGGAATCCTAACAGTTATGATTGGTTACCAACATACAAGTTTTGGTTACTGGTAGAAGATCTAGTGTTCTCGACAAAAGAGACTATTTGTTGGACACTTCTGGCATGTTTGGATCAGTGAAGTATATTTGATTTCATGTGTTATATGCTCCATGATAATGTTTTCATCAGTTGGTATTGGCTTGGTAATCAGATTCTATTATACACTCTGGTAAACCCTTACCGGCACTAGTTTAAGGATTTACCAACAGAGCTTTCATTGAGGAATTATGACAGGATGCATAATTGGTGTTGGTGCAGCTTCTTCAAGGATTTAAGGATACTGAAGATTTTCTTTGATCATTCTTCAACTGCTTGAAGACATTTCTTTGGCGTGGTGGACCTAAAATAGATCTGGTACCTATCTAGGTTATGGATAGGTATCATGCTAACATGTACTCTACATGTTACCGGGATGTTTTTGATGAATAATGATGAACAATAAATACCCTAATTGGTACTGAGAGGGGGGTGAATCAGTACAGACAAAAACTTCTCAACAACTTATCAAGTTAAAACAATTCTAACTGGTTGTCTTCATCACTGAACTTAACCATGGCAATGTCGGTCAAACACAGTAAGACTTCAGACATCTAAACCAGTAAATTGAATACTTCAAATATCATTCAACACTTGATAACTACTCCACCAATATACATATGCATGTGTTGTATTGGTAATACCATAACTATTAGCTCCGCATGCATATACACCTAAACAAAGAATACTCAGCCATCACATGAAAAATGCACAACTCATAACACACAGATTTTTCATGTTGAAACCCAAATGAGAAAAACCACGGTGGGGATGAATACCCACAAGCTTATTTTGAACTCTTTTGAATTCCACTTTGTTAGGAGCCTAGTCCAGTTAAAGACTTTACAATAAGGTTCTACTAGGAACTGATCCTGTTAAAGATCACCCCATTAGGGGATGGCTATAAACCCTGTTAAAGGTTACCTTGCTAGAGTATTTAAAGAACTCAATGAACTTGAGTCACCTGGTTAGAGGATTTACAATAAGCCTGTTAAAGCTACCCGACAAAGAGATTTTCCAACTATTGAGATGGTTAGAGGACAACAAGTAAAGCTCTAATCTGATAATAATACTACATGCTAAGGTAGATCATTTTCAGTTCCTCTACTCTGCAATCACACTCTGTAGTTTTCCACTTTACTCTACTCTGCAATCACACTCTGCAGTTTTCCACTCACTGGTCTAGAAAGTATCTCATCACTCGGATACAAACACAATATTTACTAACACAAACAATACCAAACATCATAGACCTTATAGACAACAATTAGGTCAGTAGCATAAACCCTAAACCCTAAACATTTAGGTTTACAATTACAAGCGGTCCAATCCTGACCGTACAAAACACTTTGCATAGAATGAAACAATCTCAAATAGATCACGAGTCATTTTGTATCATCCATTCTCCACCACATATGGAAATCAGTAACCCATCATGCTCTCTTCACATATCGCTAAGAAGAATGTTCATTCCTGAGGTAGACATTTAATACAATCGATCTTCACATGCCAGATCCTCAAGGAAATCCTTCACATGCACAAAATTGATGTGGCATCTTGATCTCATCCTTATCTCTTAGCTAAATCATCACAGAATGTCACCGTTTGCATCGCATAAGCTAGATTGCTAAACCAGAAACCCTCGAGATGATATTACCAACCAATAATCACACTTAGTGAAGTCCTGACACTGGTTCACTACATCTCTTCATACTGGTTCTCCAACTTGAATATCAATAAAAACTTCTTCTAATCTTCATATTGGTTCACTTGTACTTATTGACATCAATGACAATATACATTATCGTCATAGCATGATATCATCATATGCCAACATACCGGTTCATCAAATGCCAACAATCTCCCCCTTTGGCATTGATGGCAATACTCAATGTAGTATTGCAACTATAAACAATATAGACCAGTGCAACTATAACATATATCTTCATCAACACATATCTTCTCCCCATACATCATATATCTTCTCCCCTACATCAGATATCTTCTCCCCCTTTGACAATAATGCCAAAGTGGAGGCACAAGCTTCCATTTTCCACTATGTTGCTCCCCCTATGGAGTAGCATCCTTCAACGCATCAACCTTGAAATATTTGACACTGTAGTACCTGACTGATGTGGAGAACAAAGCTTTAGTTTACTTCGTGAAGGGGTAGAACCCCTAATTCGCCTCTTAAATAGGTAAATGTAGTCTTCGGTAAGGGCTTAGTGAATATATCTGCTAGCTGCTCCTTGTTGGAAACATGTTCTAATACAACCTCTTTGTTTTGAACCCTCTCTCTCAAGAAATGATACTTGAGCTCAATTTACTTAGTTCTAGCATGCAATATTGGATTCTTGGAGATATTTATTGCACTTGTGTTGTCACAAAATATACTCACTGGTTCATATATAGGTACTTTGAAACCATCCAATACATGCTTCATCCAAATTGGTTGAGTGCAGTTCATAAATGCTGCCACATACTCCACTTCAGCTATAGACTGGGAAGTACAACTCTGCTTCTTACTCATCCATGAGATTAGTCTTCCACCAAGAAACAATGCTCCACCAGTTCTGCTCTTTCGGTCATCCACATTACCTGCCCAATCTGCATCGGTAAATACTTTAGGATTAAAATCACCATTGTATGGATACCACAATCCATAATCAACTATCCCTTTCAGGTATCTAAGAATCCTCTTGACTGCTACCAAGTGGGATTCTCTTGGACTCTTCTGAAAATGAGCTACAATGCCCACTACATGAGCAATGTTCGGTCTGTTGTGCACCACATAGTAGAGCTTGCCGATCATTGACTGGTACTCCTTCTCATTCACCAACATTGAATCATCTTCCTTAGTCAATTTGCAGCCAGTTACCATTAGTGTACCAACCGGTTTTCTCTCCTCCATGCCAAAGGTCTTCAATACCTCTTTGACATACTTGGACTGGGTAATAAAGATACCCTTTTTCATTTGCTGAATCTATAGACCCATGAAGAATTTTATCTCTCCAATCAGAGACATCTCAAACTCTTTCTTCATTTCATATATAAATGCATGACTCATTTAATCATCTCCTCCAAAGATTATGTCATCAATAAATACTTCACAGATCAGAATCTGATCTCCTTCAGATTTCAGGTAAATGTTGTTGTCCTCACTTGTTCTCTGAAATCTTATCTTTACAAGATGATAGTGTAACCATTCATACCATGCCCTTGGTGCTTGCTTCAATCCATACAGGGCCTTGTGTAATCTACACACCATGTCACTATCTTCTGATAAGGCCAACCCATCTGATTGCTCAATATACACTTCCTCTTCTAGGATTCCATTCAAGAATGTAGACTTCACATCCATCTGATATACCTTGAATCCTTTAAATTCTACAAAAGCAAGTAGCATTCGAACACCTTCTATTCTAGCCACTGGGGAAAAAGTTTCTCCACAGTCTTATCCCTCTTCTTGAGCATATCCCTTGCATATAATTCTTGCCTTCTTCCTTACAATTGTGCCTTCTTCATTCAGCTTATTCCTGAAGACCCATTTGGTACCTCTGACATTCTTGTGTTCTAGCCTGAGTACCAAGGACCATGTTGCATTCTTTTCTATCTGGTCTAGCTCCTCTCCCATTGCCTTAATCCTGTCTTCATCTGTAAGTGCTTCTCTAGTAGTCTTAGGGTCAAATTCAGAAATCTTGCAAGAGTTTTCTTTCACCTTTCTTCTTGTGAGTATCCTTGCATCTTCATCTCCTATGATCTACTTAGGATCATGATTTAGTTTCACATATCTAGGAATGATTCTAGCTGGTTCTGCTTTCTTTTCTTCTTCTTCTTCTTCATCTTCTTCTTCACCTACTGTAGCTTCTATCGATACAGGAACATTGTGACCTTTGTTTGTTTCTTTCTTAACCGGTTCCTAGAAGGCTACTTCTGGTTCATCTTCCACTTGTTTGTTGTAGGTTTCCTTGGGTTTCTCAGGGGATTCATCAACCCTGACATTAATTCTCTCAAAAATTCTCTGAGTTCTATTGTTGTAGTATTTGAGAGCTTTTCTCTTAGTGGAATATCCCAGAAATATTTCTTCATCGCATTTACCATCAAACTTTCTCAAATGCTCACCCCTCTTGATGTAACACTTACTGCAAAAGACTTTAAAATAACTCATAGTGGGAGTCTTCCTGGTCCAATACTCGTAAGGGGTTTTACCTTTACCTTTCTTGATGAGTACCCAGTTCATAGTATAGACTGCAGTGTTCACTGCTTCTCTCCAAAAAGTGTGAGCAACCTTTCCTTGGATCAGCATTGTTCTGGCCACTTCAACTATAGTTCTATTATTCCTTTCTACTATTGCATTTTGTTGTGGTGTTCTTGGGGCAGACAACTGACTCTTGATACCATTCTCTTCACAGTACTTGTTGAATTCATCAGAAGTGAATTCACTTCCTTGATCAGTTTTAAGGCATTTTATCATTTGACCACTTTCCTTCTCTACCAATGCTCTAAAGGCTTTGAAATTTCCAAATACCTCAGACTTATCTTTCAAGAATGTGACCCACATCATTCTTGAGTAGTCATCAGTAATAATCATGAAATACCTATCTCCTTGAATACTTATAGTTTTCATTGAACCACACAGATCGGTGTGCACAAGATCAAGTAAGTTCTCTGTTGAAAAAGACACCTTTAAATATTGAGGAAGACATCTTCCCAAGTTGACATTATTTGCACAAAGAATTTTCCGGTTTGTTCAGCAAAGGCAATCCTCTTACTTGCCTTTACAATATTATCAAAATTCATATGACAAAGTCTCCTATGCCATATCCAACTATCATCAAACTTTGCCATTAAACATTGACTAATCTTGGCATTCAACCGAAACAAGTTACCTCTGGTCTGCTTACCGGTGGCAATAAGTTCACCACTCTTTCTAATTATATTGCAGACTCCACCTTTGAACTCCAAAATGATTCCTTTGTCATTTAGCTAAGCAACACTCAAAAGGTTCTGCTTAAGACCTTCTACCCAGTATACATCATCCACACTACTCTTTCCATTCAGTGACATGGAACCTTTACCTTTCACCAAACATGGTGCATCGTTGCCAAATCGGACAACACCTCCATCATATTCTTCCAGAGATAGAAACTTTCTCCAGTCACCAATCATGTGGTGAGAACACCCACTATCAATAATCCACTCATTTGAGTTGTCAATGCGAGAGACAAGGGCTTTTCTTGTCAGGCACTTCTTCCTTTACAACTACAAATACTATGTCCTCATTCTCTTCATCCTCAAATTCTTCATCAATAGCACCTTCATCCACTACAACAAGACAATTTCTCGTACCTCCTCCTATATACTTTCTAAACTTCTCTGGTTTATCCTTATTGTCATTGTTAGGATAGTTAACAGCTATATGTCCTATCTTATTGCAGGAAAAACATTTTAAAGGAAGTTTACCTCTATATTTTCCGGTGCCTTTTGGAAGTCTCTTGGCAAGAAGAGCTTCACACTCCATCAGAATCTCCTCATCATCCATGTCTCTGTTTGGCCTAGATTCATAGCCGGTGCTTACTTCTTTTCCTTTTCTGGTTGGTGCAATAGATGCTCTAAAAGTTGACTCAGTCTTTTGAACACTGCCATCATAACTACTCAACTCATATGCAGTCAACTGTGCAGTAATAGAGTCTAGAGATACCTTTGTCTTGTCGATAGATCTTAACTCCTGAATAGCTACAACTCTAATTGCATAGACGAGTAACAATGATCTCAAAACTTTACTGACAATGGTGGCATCATCAATTGTTCCACCAGTGCTCTTGATGTCTCCAACCACAGTGTTTATCCTTATGCCATTTTGTTGAATGGTCTCTCCTTCAACCATCCTCATGTCTTCAAATTTTCCTCTAAAGCTTTCTTCCTTAGCTTGCTTGACATGTTCATCACCACCATAAATGGTTTCCAGTGTGTCCCATACATCCTTAGGAGAATCCTTATCTTGTACATCAATGAAATCAATATCAGACAGATTGGTAATAAGGGCTTCCATGACTTGACCATTTTCTTGAATCTCTCTTTTCTGATCATCGGTTAGAGTGCCAGTGGGGATTACATAGGCATTCTCAACATAGCTCCAGTGTTGAGAACCCAAAATCTTGATATAAATCTTCATTTTGTCCTTCCATATTTTGAAGTTATCTCTATTGAACGTAGGACCTTCCCTTTTCATCATTAAAGTAGGATCTTTTACCTCAAGCGATTAAGCTTATATCACCAAGGACTTGGAGTTGCTCTGATACCAATTGATGAATAATGATGAACAATAAATACCCTAACTAGTACTGAGAGGGGGGTGAATCAGTACAGACAAAAACTTCTCAACAACTTATCAAGTTAAAACAATTCTAACCGGTTGTCTTCATCACTAAGCTTAACCATGGCAATGTCGATTAAACACAGTAAGACTTCAGACATGTAAACTAGTAAACTAAATACTTCAAATATTATTCAACACTTGATAACTGCTCCACCAATATATATATGCATGTGTTGTATCAGTAATGCCATAGCTATTAGCTCTGCATGCATATACACCTAAACAAAGAATACTCAGTCATCACATGAAAAATGCACAACTCATAACACACAGATTTTTCATGTGGAAACCCAAATGGGAAAAAAACATAGTGGGGATGAATACCCACAAGCTTGTTTTGAACTCTTTTGAAGTCCACTCTATTAGGATCCTAGTCCAGTTAAATACTTTACAATAAGGTTCTGCTAGGAACCGATCATGTTAAAGATCACCTTGTTAGGGGATGGCTATATACCCTGTTAAAGGTTACCTTTATAGAGGATTTAAAGAACTCAATAAACTTGAGTTGCCTGGTTAGAATATTTAAAATAAGCTTGTTAAAGCTACCTGACAAAGGAATTTTCCAACTGTTGAAATGGTTAGAAGACAACAGGTAAAGATCTGATCCGATAACAACACTACATGCTAAGGCTGATCCTTTTCAATTCCTCTAATCTGCAATCACACTCTGTAGTTTTCCACTTTCCTCTACTCTGCAATCACACTCTGTAGTTTTCCACTTAGTGGTCTAGCAAGTATCTCATAACTATGATACAAACACAAAATTTTCCAACACAAAAAATATCAAACATCATCGACCTTATAGACAACAATTAGGTCGGTAGCATAAACCCTAAACATTTAGGTTTACAATTATAGGCGGTCCAATCCTGACCGTACAAAACACTTTGCATAGAATGAAACAATCTCAAACAAATCACGAGTCATTCTGCATCATCCATTCTCCACCGCATATGGAAATTAGTAACCCATCACACTCTCTTCACATACCGCTAAGAAGAATGTTCATTCCCAAGGTAGACATTTAATGCAATCGATCTTCACATGCAAGATCCTCAAGGAAATCCTTCATGTACATAAAACTGATGTGGCATCTTGATCTCATCCTTATCTCTTAGCTAACTCATCACAAAATGTCACTGGTTGCATCACATAAGCTTGATTGCCAAACTAGAAACCCTAGAGTTGATATTACCAACGGGTAATCACACTTAGTGAAGTCCTGACACCGGTTGACTACATCTCTTCATACCGGCTCTCCAACTTGAACATCAGTAACAACTTCTTCCAATCTTCATATTGATTCACTTGTACTTATTGACATCAATGACAACATACATTATCATCATATCATCATATGCCAACATAATGGTTCATCAAATGTCAACAATTTTGAGATTATCTATGGATTTTTTATTATTGTTTTGGTCTTAAGTCGAAATGGCATATCATTGTAATAAGGAATTATGTAATGATTTTATTGTAATATCTTGATGTGGCCAACCTAATTGGTTTAGGCCTTAGGGATTGTATAAATAAGACGTAGAAACTCCTTGTTGTGTATCATGGTTATTGGAAAGGTCATGGTCAAGGAATGCAATGTGCGAATATTGTAATATCATTCAGGTAGAGGAGTTGGTCGATCATTGGTGATCGAATTAGATTCAGAAGAGGATTTATTCCTCTAACATTGAGCTTAACCAAGACTGTAATTAGGCATGGTAGATTCTTTTTCTGGTAGTTTACTCTATTGGATTGTTGTTCATTTATCTTGAGATGGTTGTAGCCTCTCTATAGTTAGTGAGACTCTTTTGTAATGAGCAGTATGCTCTAGGTAGTGTGCCTTCTTGCAAGTGCAGGACCCTCATTGTAACACATACTTTCTGCAGAAGTATCATCTGACTATGGGTAGGCTTCCCACCATGGTTTTCCCCTTTCCAGGTTTTCCATGTACAAATCATAGTGTTATGTGGTATTGCTTTACATTTATTATTTGGTTAATTATTAAGTTGTATTGTTTACTAGTATGTGTTCCTACCGACATTTGTATGTGCTTTACTGGTACTTGATTTATTTAAGCTTTTATTGTGGATTAAAAGTTATAATTTGTTAACAACTAATTCACCCCCGCTCCCCTCTCAATTTTTCACTGGTTATCCTAACAATTGGTATCAAAGCTTTGGTCCTCTTTTGCAGAATCTTAACCATTTGAGGGAGATCCTATGGCAACTAACACTTCTAATCCACCGACAACTATTTTTAGAAGAGAAATCCCTAAGCTTGATGGAACAAATTATGGGATATGGAAAATTTGAATGGAGACACATCTTAGATATCTTGGAAAGGATATTTAGGAGATCACTGAGAAAGGATACACACCTTATGATCTAGCATCTGGCAATCCTGCTCCTGTAGAATTGGATAATAATATTGAAAATGATTGCAGAGCTAGAGAAGCCCTCTTGTTTGCACTTACTGATCAACAGATCATGGGATTGACTGACAAATCATTAGCTAAGGTTATGTCGGACAAATTGCAAAATTTGAATGAAGGTGACCCTACTCTCAAAATTGCTAAACTTGATGGTTACCAGGTAAGATATGAAAACTTGAAAATGGAAGATAATGAAAGAATTGTTGTGTTTATGGAAAGAGTAAATGAGATTATTATGGGAATTCAATGTTGTGGAGGATTTCTAAGTGAAGATTAAATAGTTTCCCAAGTATTGAGAGCCCTTCCACCGGCTTACAAGATGAAGGAAACTGCAATTAATGAGTTAAGAACAATGGCAAACACTTCAGTTAACAAAGACATTCTGATTAGGAAATTATATGCTTTTGAGCTTGAAGAATTTGGATTTTCTAGAGCTGTAAAGTCTGAACCTGCTTTTCATGCATCATCATCAACATCTACTAGAAAAAGTGATTGGAAAGCCCTATATGCAAAAGAATTGGAAGACATGAGGAAAGAAGATGAAGAACTTGAGAAACTTGAAGCCTTATTTGCTAGAAGAGTACCTAAAGGACCAACTTGAAGTAAGTATGAAGGAAAAGCACCTTTTAAATGTTTTTCATGTAATAAGATGTTGGAAATATGGATGGAGTAACTGAGAGGGGAGGGGTGAATCAGTTACCACAAAAATAAATCCACAAGTCCCTTAGATGTCTTAAATATAAACTGCTGAAACTCGGTAAATTAACTTATCAGTGTTTATTAAACATTAACATGCATAAAACAAGTAACATGAACACAAGTAACACCAGATATAACGTGGAAACCCAATTTTGGGAAAACCACCAATGTAACTAGTTACTGATTTTCACTCTTCTGAAGTGAGCCCTGTTAGGAGCCAACCCTGTTAAAGGTTACAAAACACACTGTTAGGTGTGACCCTATTAGAGGATTTGATCACCCTGCTAGGAGTGGCCTTGTGAAAGGTCTTAAGAACAATTCAACCGAATTGTCACCTTGTCAGAGGATTTACAAAATGGTTGTTAGACCAACTCTGTTAAGAGATTTCGGTATCACTGCTACAATGGTTAGAAAGCAACAATGAAGTGATCTGAATTAAATACAACTTATCTTGCTGATACAGATCTTTGTTCTGTGCCAATAGATCCTTACTGATCACATATATCTTTTCTGCACCTCAAGGATATCACTGATCCTTCATCAGAATTCGCACATTTCTGCTCCTTCACATTTCCATACTTTTCATACTTCACCACACTTCGAAATCGCAACTTGATCTCTCATATATACCATTCAGGTTACCAAGTCGGCCCAATTACAAGTTAAAATGAATATTACATAGGTCGGCTACATATACAAATTTCAATAAATAAATATTGCTTCGGTCGGCTGCATAAACATTTCACTGATGCTCGGTGAACACTGCTGATTCTTCGGTAACCGACTGAACTCGGTAAGTACTGCGAACTCGGTATAGACTGACTTTCCTTCACATATTCTTCGAAGACCGACTTAACTCGGTAAAGACTGCGAACTCGGTATAGCATACTGGAGTGCTAGGTAGACTCTGTAACTTGCTTCTCTTACCGTCTGAACTCGGTAGACTCTGTCTAACTGCTTTGCCGAACATTCTGAACTCGGTAGACTCTGTCTAACTGCTTTGCCGAACATTCTGAACTCGGTAGACTGATATGACATTTGTGTAACATCAAAGACAATACACAATTAAACAATTGTATCCAACAATCTCCCTCTTTGGCATTGATGGCAACACAACATGTCATAGCAGAATGAAATTTGAAAACAGGTCTTTTCTTTTATGACAGCAACATGCCAACATAACTTTCCCTTTGGATAAAGAACACTCCTTCTTTCAATAATCTCCCTCTGTGAAGTAACTTCATCTTTGGACGGTAAAACTCTCCCTCTTTATCAAACAACTCTCCCTCTTTATCTTAATGAACTTTCTTTCAAATTTTAGTAGGATATGACAGTAACTCTCCCTCTTTGACAACACATGCCAAAGACAATAAGACTTTATCTGAGTTATAATGTACCTTTTGTACTGATTCATATGCAATATTTTCCTGATTATACTGCATCAACTAGTAGATTTTTCACTTAGGATGAGTTGATGCATCACTAAAACTTTTTTTTCGTGAATTTCAGATAGGGGAGTGACCCCTAACTTACCTCTTAGATACAAGAATGCATCCTTAGCCAATGGTTTTGTGAATATGTCAGCAATTTGTTCCTTTGTGTGAATATATTCCAATCTGATCTCCTTGTCCTGCACCAATTCTCGGACAAAATGATATTTTATTGCAATGTGCTTGGTTTTGGGATGCATTACTGGATTCTTGGACATGTCAATTGCACTTGTATTATCACAGAACATAACAATTGGTTCTTTGATTTCCATTTTCATGCCTGCCAATAGCTGTTTAAACCAAACAACATTTGAACAATTTACTGCTGCAGCAACATATTCTGCTTCTGCTGTAGATTGGGATATACAGTTCTGCTTTTTGCTTGTCCAGGAAACCAATCTCTTTCCTAGAAAGAATGCTCCTCCGCTTGTACTTTTTCTGTCATCAATGTTTCCTGCCCAATTAGCATCAGTAAATACTTTCAAATCAAAATTTCCTCCAAATTTGTACCATAATCCATACTCTTCAGTTCCTTTCAAATATCTCATTATTCTTTTGATTGCCGTCATGTGACTTTCTCTTGGCTTTGCTGAGAATCTTGCAACAATACCAACTGCAAGAGAAATATCTGGCCTAGTATGAACAACATACTGCAGCTTTCCAATCATAGATCTATACAGTGTTTGATCTCCTTCTTGTGATTCATCTTCCTTGGTAAGCTTCAATCCAGTACACATAGGAGTTCCAACTGGTTTACAATCTTCCATACCGAACTTTTTCAGTATCTCTTTGATGTATTTTGATTGTGTAATGTAGATACCATTTTTGTTCTGTTGAATTTGAAGACCAACAAAGAATTTGATCTCACCAAACATAGACATTTAAAATTCCTTATTCATTTGTACTGAAAATTCTTTGCAAAGATCATCATTTCCTGTGAAAATAGTATCATCTACAAATATTTCTGCTAAGACAATTTTGTTATCTGATCCTTCCTTGATATACAAGCTACTGTTATCATTAGTTCTTTGAAATCCATTCTGAATAAGATAGTTATGCAATCTTTCATACCATGCTCTAGGGGCTTGTTTCAGACCATACAATGCTTTATGTAATTTGCAGACCATGTCCTTCTTTTGTGGATCAACAAAACCTTCAGGTTGTTCAATATAAACCTCTTCATCCAATATACCATTAAGAAATGCAGATTTAACATCCATCTGATAAACTTTGAATCCTTTGTAGGCGGCATATGCAAGTAAGGTTCTGACTCCTTCCAATCTTGCAATAGGAGCAAAAGTTTCTCCATAGTCTATTCCTTCTTGTTGAGCATATCCTTTGCATACTAGTCTTGCTTTGTTTCTTGAAACTTTGCCATATTCATTCAGTTTATTTCTGAATACCCACTTAGTTCCAATGACATTTTTATCCTTAGGTCTGGGTACAAGAGTCCATGTCTTGTTTTTCTCTATCTGTTATGTCTCTTCTTTCATAGCCTCTGTCCAACTATCATTTCCCAATGCATCTTTGACATTTCTAGGTTCAAAATCAGCAAGTAAACAAGTATTTTTCAACTTACCTCTTGTCATGGTTCCTTCAGATTTGTCTCCAATGATCTGATCTACTGAGTGATGTCGTCTGACATACTCGGCTAATACAGGTTTCTTGCCTTTAGAATGAATTTCATCATTGTCCTCTTGGTCCGGCTTGGTAAATATTGGCTCGGTTTCTTCAGACTCGGTAGACACTGGTTCTAGTTCATCAGACTCGGTAGATACTGGCTCGGTTTGCTCTTTCTGTAATTCGGTTACTAATGACTCGGGAGTAGAAGATTCCTAATTTGCAGATGTATCTGGTATTGTATCAGGTTCAATAGACACAAATCTTCTATAATCTTCTGGTTCTCTTTTGCTTTCTTCTTCAGATCTTTCTGCAAACTCATCAACTTTCACATGTGCACTTTCTATAACTTTATGAGTAGACAAGTTCAAACATTTATATGCTTTACTCTTGCAAGAATATCCGAGGAATATACCTTCATCACCTTTCACATCAAATTTTCCTTTTCTAGATTCTTTCAAAATATAACATTTACTTCCAAATACTTTTAGGTAACTTACATTAGGTTTGTAGCCATACCATAATTCATAGGGGGTTTTGAATGAGTCCTTCTTCAGCTGTACTTGGTTCAAGGTATGAACAGCAGTGCTGATAGCTTCCTTCCAGTATTTGATAGCAATATTCTTTTCAATCATTAAGGTTCTTGCACAATCCATGATAGATCTGTTCCTTCTTTCAGCTATTCCATTTTGCTCAGGAGTTCTAGGGGCTGATACTTGTCTTTTGATTCCTCTTTCAATGCAAAAGTTATTGAATTCATGAGAGATAAATTCACCACCTCTGTCTGACCTTAGACATTTAAGTCTTTTACCTGTTTTTTTTTCTACTCTAGCCAAATACCATTTGAACTTTTCAAATGCTTCTGATTTGTTCCTTAAATACATGACAGTCATCATTCTTGAGTAATCATCAACAAAAAGAATGAAGAACTTTTCTCCAGTATAACTTTCAGTTCCTATGGGTCCACATAAATCAGTATGCACAATTTCTAATATATCTTCAGATTGATAGTTTTTGCTTTTGAAACTAGTCTTTCCCATTTTTCCAATTTGACAATTCTTACATAGACCGACCTCAGGTTTCTTTATATCTGGAATACCTCTTATTTTTCTGAATTTACTTATTTTCACTAGGTTATCAAAATTTACATGACATAACCTTTTGTGCCATAACCAACTTTCTTCAACTTGAGCAATAAAACATGAATTTTCACTTGTTTCAAGTCGGAACAAATTACCTTTTGTTTGAGTGCTTGATGCAATCAGCTTTCCTTGATTATTTAGCAGTTTGGCCTTTCCATGCGTGAATTCCACCTTGAGTCCACTATTAAGTAGCTGTGCCACACTCATCAAGTTGTGATTGAGACCTTCAACCCAGTAGACATCATCAAATACAAGTTCTTTGGTTATAGGGATTCTACCTCTTCCTTTTATGTAGCGAGGTTCATTATTACCAAACCTTACACTACCTCCTTCATAGTCTATCAGATGTTCAAACTTGGTTTTATCACCAGTCATATGATGAGAGCAACCACTGTCTATGATCCAAGTATCATTTTTTCTTATATGAGAAATAAGTGCCATCTTATCTTCCTCATCATTATCAGAATCATCTCTTATAGAAATATAAACAATTTCATCTTCACTATTATCAGAATCCTTAGCCATAAAGCATGTTTTCTTACCTTTGAATGATTTGTAGTCCTTTTTGCCATTCTATTTGTGATCTTTCTTCTCATCTTTTCTCTGCTTGTTTGGGCATCTAGCAGCAATATGACCGACTTCATCACATGAAAAACAGATTAGAGGAACTTTGCCTCTGTATTTTCCTCTGCCTTTGGAATATTTCTTTGCTAGAAGAGCTTCAATTATTTCAAGATCACTGTCTGAACTTGGTTCTGATTCATCTTCACTTTCTGACCGATATTCCTTTTTCTTTTTGCCTTTCTCCTTGAGTGAAACCTTAGCTTCAAATGCTGATTCCATGTTTTTGGAAGCTGGAACATAGTTGTCATAGTTGTCTAACTCAAATGCAGTTAATCTTCCAACTATGGCCTCTAAATTTATCTTGTGATTTGCTTCACATCTTCTTTCCTGAATTGCAGAAACTCTGATTGCATAAATGGGTAGTAATGTTCTGAGAACTTTGCTTATGACTGTTTCCTCTGATATATCACCTCCAGAAGCTTTGATTGCACTGACACTGGCTTTGACTCTTTCAACATATTTTGCAATATTTTCATCCTCACTCATTTTTAATTGATCAAATTGTCCTCTCAAGCTTTCTGCTTTGGCTCTTCTCACATTGTCATCACCACCATAGATATCTTTCAACTTGTTCCACATTTCAAATGCAGTTTTGCAATCTTTGACATCATCAAACTCTTCATAGCTTAGGGCAGATGCAATGTCTATCATCATGGTGTTATGAGTCTTCTTTGCAGCAATATCAGCAACAGTTAGTGTACCAGTGGGTGTCACATATTCTGTGTCAAGATGTGTCAATCCTGTATCTCCAATGGAAGCCAAATGGAGTCTCATGAGACCTTGCCATGCTGAAAAGTTATTTCTGTTTAGCCTTGGAATTTCCCTCTTGTAAGACATCTTGATCTTTAGCTTAGATCCTTGAAATCCTTCCTATAAGCACCGAAAGCTCTAATACCAATTGTTGGAAATATGGATGGAGTAACTGAGAGGGGAGGGGTGAATCAGTTACCACAAAAATAAATCCACAAGTCCCTTAGATGTCTTAAATATAAACTGCTGAAACTCGGTAAATTAACTTATCAGTGTTTATTAAACATTAACATGCATAAAACAAGTAACATGAACACAAGTAACACCAGATATAACGTGGAAACCCAATTTTGGGAAAACCACCAATGTAACTAGTTACTGATTTTCACTCTTCTGAAGTGAGCCCTGTTAGGAGCCAACCCTGTTAAAGGTTACAAAATACACTGTTAGGTGTGACCCTGTTAGAGGATTCGATCACCCTGCTAGGAGTGGCCTTGTGAAAGGTCTTAAGAACAATTCAACCGAATTGTCACCTTGTCAGAGGATTTACAAAATGGTTGTTAGACCAACTCTGTTAAGAGATTTCGGTATCACTGCTACAATGGTTAGAAAGCAACAATGAAGTGATCTGAATTAAATACAACTTATCTTGCTGATACAGATCTCTGTTCTGCGCCAATAGATCCTTACTGATCACATATATCTTTTCTGCACCTCAAGGATATCATTGATCCTTCATCAGAATTCGCACATTTCTACTCCTTCACATTTCCATACTTTTCATACTTCACCACACTTCGAAATCGCAACTTGATCTCTCATATATACCATTTAGGTTACCAAGTCGGCCCAATTACAAGTTAAAATGAATATTACATAGGTCGGCTACATATACAAATTTCAATAAATAAATATTGCTTCGGTCGGCTGCATAAACATTTCACTGATGCTCGGTGAACACTGCTGATTCTTCGGTAACCGACTGAACTCGGTAAGTACTGCGAACTCGGTATAGACTGACTTTCCTTCACATATTCTTCGAAGACCGACTTAACTCGGTAAAGACTGCGAACTCGGTATAGCATACTGGAGTGCTAGGTAGACTCTATAACTTGCTTCTCTTACCGTCTGAACTCGGTAGACTCTGTCTAACTGCTTTGCCGAACATTCTGAACTTGGTAGACTGATATGACATTTGTGTAACATCAAAGACAATACACAATTAAACAATTGTATTCAACATAAGATTGATCATTTTGTATCTAGATGTCCTAAAAGGAATGCAAGGTTTGAGGAAAGAGTTAAGAAATCTTTTAAGCCTAGCCAGAACAGATATAGATTCAAGAAAAGAAAACAATGCTACATAGCAAATGAGGATGGAGTAACTAATGACTATGGAGATGAATCGATAGAAGACTCTGCTAGTGGATCCGACAATGGAAAGGAATGGGTGTTCTATGCTTTGAAGGAAGATGAACTAGAATTGGCTATCAAGAATGAAGAGAAGGCCTTGGAAGAAAAAGTTGAAGATAAGGATGAATGGGTAATTGATAGTGGATGCTCACATCATATGACTAGAGATAAAGGGAAATTTATATCCCTGCAAGAATACAATGGTGGTCAAGTCAGATTTGGAGATGACAAGGCATGTATGATAAAAGTTAGAGGTATTGTTTCTTTGGATGGAAAGAATAATAGTAATAATGTCTATTATGTAGAAGGTTTGAAGAATAATCTTTTGAGTGTTGGTCAATTGGTTGATAAGGGTTTTCAACTTCAATTTAAAGATAGAAAATGAAAAATTATTAACAAGATTGTTTTGGATATTGCAACTGATATTCAGACAGGAAGTAATATTTATCACTTGAACACTAGTAATAAGACATGTTTGATTGCTCATATTGATGAGAGTTGGCTATGGCATAAGAGGTTGTGTCATGTTAATTTTGATTATATTGTTAAGATCAGTTCAACTAAGTTAGTTAGAGATATACCTAAGATTGTGAAGCCTGATAATCTGGTGTGTAAGGAATGTCAATTGGTTAAGCAAGTGAGGAGTTCTTTACAGAGCATATATGATAAATCTAATGATGTACTTGATTTGATTCACATTGACTTATGTCGTCCAGCAAGGACTAGAATCTTTCAAGGTGATAGGTATTTCATGCTGATTATTGATGACTATTCTAGAATGATGTGGGTGACTTTTCTAAGGGAGAAGTCTAAATCTTTTGAGAAATTCAAGATCTTTAAAGTGAAGGTTGAAACAAAAACTGGAATGAAAATCAAATGTCTAAGATTAGATCATGGCGGTGAGTTCACTTCTCATAACTTTAACAGTTATTGTGAGACAAATGGAATCAGGAGACAGCTATCTGCACCTAGGACTCCTCAGAAAAATTGAGTAGTTGAAAGAAAGAATAGAACCATTTTGGATGCAACTAGATATATGATGATGGAAGTCAAATTGTCTCATATCTACTGGAGAGAAGCAATGAGTACACCAGTCTACACATTCAATAGAATTCACATCAAAGGTGAAACTAATAAGACCCCTTATGAACTATGGTTTGGACATACACCTACTCTTAAGTATTTCATAATTTTTGGAAGTAATTGTTATATCAAAAGAGATGATTCAATTAGAAAATTTGATCCTAGATGTGATGAAGGGATATTTCTTGGTTATTCAATTCAAAGAAAAGCATATAGATGTTATAAAAAATGATTGCAAAAAATTGTGGAGAGTGCTAATGTGAAAGTGGATAAATAGTACAGAAAACATTATATATCATATGATAGGGAACCGGCAATGGAAATGATCATAACAGAACCTACAATGTCTCAGCCAGTACAGGAAGCTAAGACAATTACACCGGCACAATCAGAAAATTCAATTGTGACTGATGATCAGAGCAATGAACCTGAACTTCAAAAGACACCAAGGTATGTAATATTAAATCATTCTGAAGATCAAATTATTGGAGATAGAAACAAGGGAGTTATGATAAGAAGAAAACTAGAAAATGAAGAGGTATGTCTTATTTCTCAAGTTGAACCAGAAATTGTTATTGAAGCTTGTAAGGATAAAAATTGGTTAAAGGCTATGGAAGATGAATTAGATCAGATAGAGAAGAATGAAACTTGGTCTTTAGTTCCCCGACCTAAAAATAAGAATGTTATTGGAACTAAATGGTTTTTAGGAATAAATTGAATGAGGATGGTCAAGTTTTAAGGAACAATGCTAGATTGGTTTGGAAAGGATATTCTCAAATGAAGGAATTGATTATGGTGAGACATTTGCACCTGTAGCTAGAATTGAAGCTGTTAGACTATTTCTTTCCTATGCAGCTTATAGGAACTATTAGGTTTATCAAATGGATGTTAAATATGCATTTTTTGATGGTGAGATTGAGGAAGAAGTTTACATTGAGCAACCTGATGAATTTTCACTGACAGATGATAAAGATATGGTTTGCAAATTGAAGAAAGATTTATATGGTTTGAAACAGGCTCCTAGAGCTTGGTATGAAAGGTTGGATAAATATTGGTGTAGGAGCACCTCATGACTAAGATAATAAGAGAAATAAAGGCTAAAGGACACACATGATAATGTGACCTTTCAATATATGTAATAGGGTAGTCTTGTTTGTTTGATGTTTGATTTGTTTGTAATCAACCCCACCTTGTTACCCAATAACTTGGATTTGGCAAATTGATAAGCCACCATGGGCATATGGGCCTAGGGGTATTTGGTTGAGTATTTTTCTAGGTTTTTATGTGTTGGAGATGCCTTAGGAAGGTTTAGAACATGTTGAAGCACCTCTAGGTAGGCGGATTTAAAATATGTCAAAAGTTGCTCAAACTTGACAACTTTTAATGACAACTCAGTTGAAAATAGCAACTTTCTTCCAACGGTCACCTCAGTTCAAAAGGTGGTTGATAACCATTGAGGAAGGTATAAAATTTCATCCCCAATCATCATTGGGAGGAGAGAATGACTTTGTAAACTTTTGGCATCATTGAAGTAACATATTTTTGAGAATTTCCTGCAATTTTGTTATTCTACACGGTGTACCGTACTGTACGATCATTTTGGAATTAAGAAACTAGTGGGATGTCTTAGAGTGGACAATCACCTTTAAGATACATCAAGTCTAAGGTCCTAATTTTCCAAGACAAGGAAGAAATTGGAAAATTTCTGGAAGTGTTCTAGATTTGACAGTTTTGTCTAGGGTTTTGCAAAGAAATGGCCTTGCCTTGCTGATCCTTCATTGGTGGTTCATGGATTTGGAGGGGATGCAAGTATGGAAAATTTATTTTAGGATTTTAAAGGCCTTTTGTAGGTTAGGACCAGTTGGAGGCGAGGTTTTGATGCATTAAGGTGGGCAACTCCATGTGGCCACCGTGCAAGTGTAAGCAAATAGGTCTCACATTAGGGGTTAAGGTCTCACATGGCCTCAGAATTAGTAATTGGTGTATTTTAAATGCCCTAAGAGTATTCATTGAGTTTTTTTGGTGAGCTAAGGTCTGTTTCTACACCCTCCTTTCTAAAATAGGCCTAATTGGGCTATACCGGTCTCCTAACCAAAGTAGGGTTTGGATTCTTGTGTTCCCTATCGGTAATAACCCTTAGGATATGTTTTGTAACTCCCAAAAGGGTATCCAAATATGGGTTTTTTTGTCTAGTCTTTTTGGAGAAATAAAGAATTGAGTGTGGAAAATCGGTCTAGAAGGGCTACTAGGTTTTGTAGGCATTGTTGCAGTAGTTACCCAAACTGGTAGAGGGAACCTGAATTCAATGATTGAAGGAGGTCTCCTTGACCTAGGGGACTTCAAATCAAACCTTAACTAGCCAATGTTGCATTGGAGAAGGGACCAAACCATTGTTGACCATAGGGTCCTTGTACCGGTCAATGAAAGAGATCTTGTACCAGTAGTCTTTTGTTTGGAAGAAAGGGATGTGGGACTTGTCAAACTGATATTCCTTAACCCCTGGGAGTTTTGTGTGATTGCTAGGGTCCTTGGTGTGTTCTTGAATTAGGGGAACCTATCCTATACCTATATCGGGGCTGCATCAAATCTCTTTTGAAGCTTGGTTTTACTAAAGGTAGTGTTGATAGTTATCTATATTATAAGATCACTGATAATGATATTTTAATTATTGAAGTTTTTGTTGATGATATCATTTTTGGAGGAGAAGATAAATTGTGCATGGAATTTGCTAACAACATGAAAAATGAATTTGAAATATTCGTGATTGGTGAGACGAAATTTTTCTTAGGTTTGCAGATTACTCAAACTGACAAAGGGATTTTTATCTGTCAAACTAAGTATCTGAGGGAATTATTGAAGAGGTTTGGTATGGAGAACTCAAAACCGATAAGTACTCATATGGCTATAAGTGAGAAATTATCTATCAGTGATACTTCTACACCAGTAAATCCAACAAGGTATAAGTCTATGATTGGTGGTCTATTATATCTAACTCAGACTAGACCTAAAATTATGAGTGCAGTAAGTATTGTTTCAAGATATCAAAGTAATCCTAAAGAAAATCATGAATGTGTAGTAAAGAGGATATTTTGGTATTTGCAAGGAACAACAGAATATGGTTTATGGTATTCCAGAAATCATGATTTCACTTTATGTGTATATACTGACTTGGATTGGGCATGTGATAATGATGATAGGAAGAGAACTTCTAGTGGAGCTTTCTTTCTTGGAAAGAAATTGGTTTCATGGATCAGCAAAAAATGATCATGCATTTCTTTATCCACTGCAGAAGTTGAGTGTGTTGCAGCAACAACTAGTTGCACTCAAGTCTTGTGGATGAATCAAATATTCAGGGATATAAGGGTAAATTGTAGTGAACCGGTAGTTATCTACTGTGATAACTCTATAGCTATTGATATGTCTAAGAATCTGATATTTCACTCTAAGACTGAGCATATTTAAATAAAGTATAACTTTCTAAAGGACAAGGTAGAAGCAAAGGAAGTCAAACTGGTTTATGTGAACACTAAATAACAAATTGTAGACATATTCACTAAACCGTTGTCTAAGGAATCATTTGAGTATTTGAGAGATGGGTTAGGGGTTTCTACCCCTCCGGCAAAGACTTGATTGGTGAAGTTTGTCATCAGTCTGGCATGCATTCTCAGAGACATTATTCATTCCAGCACTGATGAGTGGTGCTACTACTCAGGGAGAGTAGTCAGCTTTGAGATTCAAAGGTTTATATCATTGCTTTGATATTTTTGTCATATTTCTAGCATTGATGTCAAAGGGGGAGTGATAGTAATGTGAAAACATTCAAAACCTTACAAAGATATCATTCATAGGGGGATAGCTATTGATATTCAGGAGATTGTTGGTTGTCTTCCATAGGGGGAGACTTGTTTGGCACTTCTTGGTACTTAGATGTTTTTCACATCTAGTATTGGCATTCTGGATGAATTGATTATTTGTTGCATTGATATTTTATCATTGATGTCAACACTAGATGTTATGATTGGTTACCAGTAGACAACTTTTGGTTACCGGTAGAAGATCTAGTGTTACCGACAGAAGAGACTATGTGTTGGACACTTTTGGAATGTTTGGATTAGTGAATTATATTTGATTTCATGCTTTATATGCTACATGAGCATGTTTTGGTTAGTTGGTATTGGCTTGGAAATCTGATGCTATCATACACTCTGGTAAACCCTTACCAACACTGGTTTAAGGCTTTATCAGCAGAGCTTTCATTGAGGAATCACGAAAGGATGCATAATTGGTGTTGCTGCATCTTCTCCATGGATTTCAGGGTGTTGAAGATGTTCTTTGATCATGCTTCAATTGCTTGAAGATATTACTTTTGTGTGGTGGACCCAATATATCTAGTACCTATCTAGGTTATGGACCAGTATCATGCTAACGTATACTCTACACATTATCGGGATGCTTCGAGAGGATTTATGGATTTGTTATTATTGTTTTGGTCTTAAGCCAACATGGCATATCATTGTAATAAGGAATTATGTAATGTATCTTATTGTAATATCTTTAGGTGGCCAACCTAATTGGTTTAGGCCTTAGGGTTTGTATAAATAAGAGGTAGAAACTCTTTGTAAAGTATCATGGTTATTGGAAAGGTCATGGTCAAGGAATGTAATGTGCAAATATTGTAATATCATTCAGATAGACAAGTTGGTCTATCATTCGTGATCGAATTGGATTTAGAAGAGGATTTAGTCCTTCAACACTGAGCTTAACCGAGACTGTAATCAAGCATGGTAGATACTATTTCTGGTAGTTCACTCTATTGGATTGTCCATTTATCTTGAGATGGTTGTAGCCTCTCTATAGTCAATGAGACTCTTTTGTAATGAGCAGTACGCTTTAGGCAGTGTGCCTTCCTGGAAGTGTAGGCCCCTCATTATAACACATACTTTTTGTAGAAGTATCATCTGATTGTGGGTAGGCTTCTCACCATGGTTTTTCCCTTTCCGAGTTTTCCACATACAAATAATGGTGTTATGTGGTATGGTTGCTTTACATTGATTATCTGGTTAATTGTTAAGTTGTATTGTTTACCGGTATCTATTTCTACTTGCATTTGTATATGCTTTACCAGTACTTGATTTGTTTAAGGTTGTATTGTGGATTAAAAGTTATAATCTGTTAACAACTGATTCACTCCCCCCTCCCCTCTTAGTTTTTCACCAGTTATCCTAACACCAACACCTTGAATCCATTTCAAAGATTGGTGTCAAGTGTTGCTATTTTAGGAACAATTCCTACAAATGCATGTGTGTCTTCAATGCCTTTTTTAGGATATCAACAAGTTTCTCAATCTCAAAATAGTGGTGTCTCTGACATTGGACGAAATTTTCATTTTAATTTTAGGGCAAGGTATTCCTCAAAATTAAAATATAAATTATAATTTGAACAACCAAAATGCAAATCTTGGAAATCAAAATGCACAAGGACAACAAAATCAAGGTGCTCCTCAAAATCAATTAGGATGTCAAGTTGGGGGACATGCGATATGTAATGGTTGTAAAATTACGGTTTCACCAATTAAGATAATAAAACCAATAATCTTACCTAATAGACCATTACATTAAAAAGGGGGCTTAATTCAATAGATCTAACTATAGTTCAATTAGGAAAAAGGCTGAAATATTGATTAGATTCACTTGTTTTCTTGTCTCCCCTTTTTGAATTCTGAAGTTTAGGGTAAAGAAATGGATAATTGAAGTGAAACAATAATAATAGACTACTACAAATATAAAACAAATCCATAGACAAGGATCTGAGCAAAAGAATAGGATCAAAACCTGTTCCTAAAAGTTTAGGTTGAATTGTTAGGAATGAGATACTAAGTTGCCTTGATCTTGTAACTCTGAGACAAGCAAGTGGGAGCTTTTCTAGATCAAGGAGACACTAGATTCATTGTCAAATCTTGGGAAGAATTTGGGGTGCTAGGTTGCCTCGGTCCTCCACTTTTCTCTCCATCAAAGTATGAACTTGTTTGTTGTCATTAATATTGTCAAAATCTACGATAACAACTTCTAAATCAATTTCATGCACACAAAAATAGAGAAAAAGGATTGTGGATAGGGGTTTTCCTAAATTCAAACCCTAGTTTGGAAATTAACCTTGAATTAAATAATGTAAATACTAAAGTAAATGCTAGCATATATACCTTAGATCTACAATGGTTGATAAGAAGATTGATGATGCAATGCTCTCTTGATATGATCACAAATGTTGGGTGTAATAGCATGACAATCACATGAACATGAAAGACCTAAACAAACACACATTCTTGCATAAATATTGATGTGAATTTACTCCATGATGCTTGAAGTATGTGAAATGATTCCTTGAATGCTTGAGAATTCTTGATGATGAATGGTTGATACATACACAAATGATGCGATGTGTGTTATTGTAAAATGAATTTATAGGATGTCTTTATATAGTGTTTCCTAGGTAAATTATTGATTATCCCGACCTCCAACGATAACATTGAGGCACAAGGACCAAAACCCATCATGGAGGGTGAGTTCCCACCCATATTTAAAATGGGTCATGTTTAAGGAGGACTAGGGTGCCATGATCTAGATAGGGGTGTTGCAGCGCCCTTGTCCTCCAAAAGTAGTATGAGAAGACATTAAACATAGGGTACATAGCCCTAGGATGGAGTCAACTCATCCATGTATGTAATTGACATCAAATCTAGAATAAAAGAGATAAAAATGAGCCTAGGGGGAATGAACATAGGACATGCTAAAGTAGGAGCGCAAACATGAGGTGTAAATTGTACTAGTTCCAAGTTACAATGCTACATTTATCCCCCACTTTAATGGGAGTAAGAGGCAATGTAAATACTCATGATACAATAGTTAAAGATTAGGAAGAGGGAGAGAAACAACTAGGACAAAGACCACAAGGAGATAAGACATTACTAATTTTGAGGAACCAAGCCCCCAATCTTAGGATCTTAATTCACGAAATCCCATACAAGGAAACCAAAAACAAGATAAAGATAAAAATCCAAACAAAGACGAAAGACACACAACACAAGGGTGTTGGACATTGTTGCTGCTAGGATATGTTGTTGTCATTGATGTCAACATATTCCTGCTCCGGTGATTACATTTTGGTGTATTGGGATCATGGTTTGGTGTATGGAGTATCTCTAGTATCATTATATTCTTCTATATTGGTTTTAGTGATCCTAAAATCTTAATTGATCATATCAGATGATTTGGTTTTGCAGTTTGTTTCTCTGATCAGTGCTTTGCAAAGTTCAATGTTTCCTCCGACATATTTCGTTGTGATCAAATCTTGAGTTGAGTTTTTGGGAGATTGTTTGGGATGGTCTTGTGTATCTTCATTTTATATGGTTTGTGATTTGTTGATCCTCAAGTTATCTTTTCTTCATAATAGTTGTTGTTGTTTGAGTGTTCTTGAGGTTCAGATATTGATTGATAAAGATTTGATAAGTGGTGTTGGTACAACTATTACTGATGATTCTAACATGCTTGCTAGTGTTTCTTAACTATGTCCTTTTTCTTTTGATGATCATCATTGATTGTTGTGCAAGTTTTGGTTATTTTCTTGAATCGGTGATGTTCTTCATGTTATGCGGTTTTCCTGGTGGTATAGCGTGTTGCGGTTTATCTTGGCATGATTTTCGGTGGTGATGAGCACTTGGATATTTGGTTTAGGTCCATGTTATGTCATGTATATCATTATATTGGTTTGGTTGTCAATCTTTGTATCGTGTGATATAATTTTGGAATTATGAGTTGAGGGTTTAGCCGATCTTGTTGCCAATCAAGGTTGATGAATTATATAAATAGGTGATATAGTCATGTAATTTAGGTAAAAAGTTTGTCTTCATTCTCAGAGAGTGGTTTATGTGCGAACAAGTGATTCATCCTTCGGCATTATGATTAAGTAGATATTGGTGTTGTAGAGAAGACAATTGTGCTTAACTAGAACTATCATCGGGCATTTGTAGATGTTGTTATTATAATTCATTTGATTCCGGATTGTTGTCCAATCATTTTGTAAGTCAGTGAGACTTCCTTGTAAGGTAGTGAACCTTCCCTAAGGGTTGTAATCTTTTGGGTTATTTTATCTTGAGTTATAAACTTTAGGCAATGTGCCTGAATGCTGGTGCATTCCCCATTATAATATTTTCACATACTACTACAAAGTATCATCTTAGTGTGGGTAGGTTCCCACTATGTTTTTTCCTTTAAACGGGTTTTCCACATCAAAATCTTGGAGTTGTGTGTTGTGATATCAATTTGCTTATCTTTATTGTTGTTATAGTTTATTATATATGTATTTATGGTTGAATTTGTAGATCAGGTAGAAAACTAATTCACCCCCCCCCTCTCAGTTTTCTCTCATTATTGTTTCCAACAATTGGTATCAGAACTAGATCCTTCGGAAGAAGCTTAACCTCTTGAGGAGATCCAGGATGGCAACTAGAAGTGGAAGTGTTATCTTTAAGAAGTAGAGTCTGAGATTTGATGGTAGTAACTATGCTATATGGAAGAATCAAATGGAAGTGCACTTGAGATGTCTTGGAGAAGGTTACTAGAAGATTACTAAGAATACCTACTTTATTCCTCAAAATGGATCGGTTACTCCTGATGACATTAAGGAAGTTGAAAATAACATTAGAGTGAAGGAAGCAATGTTGAGTGCCCTGACTGATTTAGAGATGACAAATCTAATGGGACTTTAGACTACACATAAGATCTGGGAGAAGCTTGAAACCTGTAGACACCTAAAATTGTTCTGTCTAATTAAATAAATATCTTTATTTAATTAATTATTTTAGCCTAATTCTTCTATTAATTAAATAAATCTTTATTTGTTTAATTAATTCATTTATCCTCTTCTAGCCTTATTTCTCATTTAAATAAATACACTTATTTATTTAAATTATCCTTTTCTTAAATTAAATAAATATCTTATTTATTTAATTATCCCACTTCTTCTATTAATTAAATAAATCTTTATTTATTTAATTAATTCATTAACCTTTTCCACCCATGACACATGTCATTCATCTCTTAATTCATACACTATCTACCCTTTCATTATTTTCTTATTTTCTCTACCTACCCTCTAATCATAGCTGACCTCTTTTACACCTCTCAATCTTATCCCTCCATTTCATATAGTGTCTTCTATATAAGGAGATGCTTCCTTCATTATCAAACCCTCACTATGCATTCAGCCCTGACTACGCTTTCGAACTTGCATATGCAATCAAGCCTACTTGCAACCACATTTCCATTCTTTGTTGAGCTCTTGTGCACACATAAAATCTGAGAGCAAATATATCAAGAAAGACCAATGGAGATAGGAAGAATGGAGATTCAAACCCTATTGGACATGTGATGGTATAATCTTTGTGATTTCATTTGATTTGCATTGTCTTAGGTAATCTTCATGTGTTATGGTGGATCTTTGTTGTTGTTAGGCTAGGGTTTTTGTGGTTGAATTCATTTAGTCTTTCATCATTGTTGTTTATCCATTTTCACCGTATACAAAACCCTGTATGAAGGAGATAAACTAGTAAAAGTTGCTAAATTTTAGATTTGAAAGGGAAGTATGAGACGTTAAGAATGGGAGAAGATGAGAACATAAATTCCTTTATGGCTAAAGTAAATGAACTTGTCCTAGGTATCAGATGTGCTGGTGGAACCCTTGAAGAAGATGAAATTGTTGCTAAAGTAATGAGATCATTGCCTCCTACTTACAAACATAAGGTAGTTGTTATTGATGAGATCTTGAGTGTGACTACTGTGACAAGAGATATGTTGGTGGGAAAGGTTGTTGCATTTGAACTGAGCGAGTTTGGTGAATCACATGGAAAGTATAAGACAACACTTAGAGTATCTCTATCCGGAAAGAAGAAATATGATCCTGATGAATGCATAATATCTAGATATGAAAGAGAGAGAAGAGATATAGAAGAGAAAGAAAGATAATTGGAAGAGCTTGAAGCATTCATTGACTGGAGATTGTCTAAAGGAGCCAGTAAGTATGATGAAAAAATGCATTTGAAATGTTTCTCTTGCAATAAGGTAGGACATTTTTCTTCTAGATGCCTGAAGAGATTGTCTAAATATGATAGGCATGATAAATTTGATAAGATTGATAGAAATGATAGATATGAGAAGAATGAGAAGTATGATAAACCCTACAAGCCTAACTGAAAGTATAAACATCAAAAGAACTATTATTATGTTGCTAATGAAGGTGTTACGAATGAAGAATCAGAAGGAGATGAAGTTGTGTTTATTGCTATCAAAGAAGATGGACTGGTGCATGTTGACTCCACAAGATGCACTTTTGAGGAGAAAGCTTTAGCTGCTAAAGTTGAAGAGAAAGATGAAGGGGTGATTGACAATGGTTGTTCACATCATATGAATGGTGATAAAAGAAAATTTGTGAATATTGAAAGGTATGATGGTGGAATAGTAAGATTTGGAGATGACAAATCCTATGTAATCCATGGTAGACATTCTATTTCCTTTGATGGTAAGCATAACACTAATGATGTCTTGTATTTTGAAGGTTTGAAGCATAATATTTTGAGTATTTGACAAATGGACTGAAATAAATTTTTCATTTGAATGTTGGTGAGAAAAGTTGTTTGATTGCTCAGATTGATAAAAGTTGGTTGTGGCATAGGAGAATGTGTCATGTTAATTTTGATTCAATTATTAAGATCGGTTATACTCAAGTTGTTAGATATTTGCCTAAAATTGTTGATCTTGTTAATCTGGTGTGTAAAGAATGTCAAATGGGTAAGCAAACAGAAATTTCTTTCAAGAGAAAGCAATATACATCTGATGCTTTGCTAGATCTTGTGCATACTGACCTATGTGGACTTACAAATGTTAGAAGTGTGCAAGGTGACAGATATTTTATGTTTCTAATTGATGATTATTCTAGGATGATGTGGGTTGTCTTTTTGAAGGAGAAATCAGAAGAATTAGATAAATTCAAGATATTCAAAGTAAAGGTTGAGACCGAGATAGGATTGAAGTTGAAATGTCTAAGATCTGATAGAGGGGGATAATTATGTTCCAATGAGTTTAATTCATTCTATGAGAAGCATGGGATTAGAAGACAATTATCTTCTCGTAGAACCCCACAACAAAATGGAGTTGTTGATGTTGGGATCTAAGAACACTGAGAGGGAGGGGTGAATCAGTGTTCTATCGGTAAGATAATATTTTATCCTTTTATACCATACACATATAAACTGGTAAACAAATAAACATATAACTTGAAGCAAATAAACCATCCACATAAATGAGCACCATAACACATAGAATTTATACATGGAAAACCTCAAAGAGGAAAAACCACGATGGGATTTATGACCCACAATATCCTTTCACTGACCATATGAAAGGATATTACATATAATGGGGGCCTGCACATGCAATAAGGCACACTACTTAGAGCAAACTACTCATCACTAAAGAGTCTCACTGACTACAAGCTTTTGCTGAAGTAAAACACTAAAAGTGAACTCAAAAATGAATTTGCTATGCCAAATAGAATTTCGGTTCTAGCTCTGCTTTGTACCAGTTCATAAACCCTTAACACTACTACCAGTATCTCTTCTCCTCCAAGAATGCTTTCTAAACTATCTACAGATCATTCAATGATATAACATTCGCATACAAATAATCTACATACATATACTTCGCATTATAAAGTTCTTCTATATTCTCCTTGATAGTTCTGATACTTCATATAAGTACAGATCCGATAGCTAACAAGATGAGAGGGGGGCGGTGAATCATACAAACTTAATCATCAAAGAAAACATCAGATTCAACCTCGGTAACATATAACAGTCATAGAATAAAAATTGTCAAACATGTAAACTCAAAAGCATATGAGCAATATAAACCTCATAACACCAGATTTAACGTGGAAACCCAAATAGGGAAAAAACCACTGTGGGATTTCGGACCCACTAAGAAATATACTCTTCTAGAGTATGCTCGGTTAAAAGCCAATCCTATTAAAGATTACAAAACACATTACTAGATGTGACCTGGTTAAGGGATTTCCCTCAAATCTGTTAGGATCTTCACTTTGTTAGAAGTGACCTTGTCAAAGGATTTCAAACACTCATTTAGAATGTCACCTTGTTAGAGGATTTACTTATAAGACTGTTAAGTCCACTTGATAAAGAGATTTCCTGTTACTTTCACAAGCTAACAGTAATACAATCTATCTGCAACTTTACATCTAAAATGCTAAAGCAGATTCTTATTTGTTCAACACAATCTAGACATAGAACTATTCTTGTCTATCTATTGGGCATCAATACTCTGTTATTCCAACAGGTCTTCAAGCTTTTGTGCTCGGTGATCACTATGTAGCATCCCTGTGCATACACTTGCCCGCATCCACTGTTTATCAACAGTTCCTTATTTATAAACAATCATCTAACCACTTAATCTCCTTGATCACATTTCCCATGATCAATAATAGCCATCAGATCTTCAATCTTGTCCAGGTTCATTGTATCTTACGATCTGAAAAAAATTTTACCCTACCTCAAAACTTGCACAATCATCTTGGAACTTGTGTTAGGGTAATGCGGTTCAATTTGAGCTATAGATCTTCTTGCCAAATTTCCATTGCCTTAGATTTGTTAACAAACTTCTTCCATGGCTTGCCAATCATTGATCCACTCTAGCTCATCAGCTTCTTTCATTAAATATCACATGTAAACATTTAATGCATTCTATTATAGCTCGGTTACAACTTGGTGAATACTAAACTTTACTCAGTAGACATTCTGTCTTCATTAACCAACTGCGATAACCTTAGGGTTTACCAACTAGGTTCCTTAGGGTTTACCAACTAGGTTCTTTGCCTGATAAATAGTGTAGTATTAACCTTTACATTTTACAACATATGTATGATGTTAAAACAATCTAAAACATCAAGATCTCATCATTGTCTGACTCGGTAGAGTTGCCCATTGAATAGCTTATCCCTTTATTCATCATATTCTTTCCTGTTTCTTTACCGACTTCTTTATAATCTTCATATCATATTTCTTAAGATATGGCAACATCATACTGAATTAGAAAATCAATTTCTTGACATCAATGACAAAATAATAATATCAAGACAGTAAAACATCTTTAATCAGTTATGTCCATAATCATCAACAACCTTCTCAATATCCTTGTTATATTGCCAACAATATCCCCCTTTGGCATTGATGGCAAAACCAATCGGTTTGACCATTAAGAATTTGGATTGCTATGATTCCAAAATGCTGAAATGCTCTCCCCCATACATCAGACTTCTCTTCTAGTTTTCTCTCAATCTTCTCATGTCTTCTCCCCCTTGTAGTCTTCTCCTCCTTGGGTAGGTCTTCTCCCCCTAGTAGTCTTCTCCCCCTTTGACAACAATGTCGAAAAGAAAAGAACTAAAATATAAGTTGTTTCTATAAGAAGTTATTTCCTGCTGATGTGTATCAACTAAGTCTCAGTCAGAGCATTTGTTTACAATTCCTATTCCCTGTATCATTGTCTGTATTATCCCAATATTGTTCTAGTACACTTTTAGAAAAGCATTCTTAAAGTGTATCACTCCATCATCAACTCCCTAAAAGATATTCAATAGATTCATCGAAGTGATGCTTTCACCGAACACGGTCAGTGAGTAAGAGATAGGGGTAGGACCCCTAACTTACTTCTGAGATATTCACAAGTGTCCTTTGGTAGTGGCTTGGTGAAGATATCCGCTATTTGTTCCTTTGTGTTAACATATTCCAACACCACTTTCTTTTCATGAGCTTCTTCTCTAAGATAATGATATTTGATAGATATGGGCTTTGTCTTAGAGTGCATAATAGGGTTCTTTGAAATATTAATGGCACTAGTATTGTCATAGAATATAGTTACTGGCTCGGTAACTTTCTCATTTATACCTTCCAACAATTGTTTGATCCATGCAATATTGGTACAATTCAGTGCTGCAGCAACATATTCAGCTTCGGTCGTTGACTGAGAAACACATCCTTGTTTCTTGCTAAGCCAACTCACTAGTCTTTCTCCTAAGAAGAAAGCTCCTCCACTTGTGCTTTTCCTATCATCAATGTTGCCTGCCCAATCAGCATCAGTATAGACTTTCAAATCAAAATCATTTCCTTTTTGATATGCTAAGCCATAATCTTCAGTGCCTTTCAAGTATCTGAAAATTCTTTTGATTGTTGTCATGTGTATTTCCTTAGGATCTGCAGAGAATCTTGCAACAATACCTACTACATGTGCTATATCAAGCCTACTGTGAACAACATATTGTAGTTTTCCAATCATGGATTGGTAGAGTGTCTCATCAACAGATGCAGGTTCATCATTCTTTGATAGTTTGCAGTTTGTAGTCATAGGAGTACTTACTGGCTTTAAATCCTCCATTCCAAATTTCTTCAAGATTTCCTTTATGTATTTGGATTGAGTAATGAAAATTTCATTTTTCATTTGCAGTATTTGTAAGCCTATAAAATACTTTATCTCACCGATTAATGCCATCTCAAATTCTTTGCTCATTTCATTACCAAAGTTCTTGCATTAAGAGTCATTTCCACAAAATATAATATCATCAACAAATATGGCTGAGATTAGTATTCCATTTTCATCATTCTTCATGTACATGTTGTTGTTCTCACTTGTCCTTATAAAACCAATCTTAATCAAATAAGAGTGCAGTCTTTCATACCATGCTCTAGGTGATTGTTTCAAACCATATAAAGCTTTGTTCAATTAACATACCTGATCTTTATTATTGTCTTCAACAAATCCTTCAGGTTGTTCAATGAAAACTTCTTCTTCTAATATTCCATTCAGAAATGCAGATTTGACATCCATTTGATATACCTTGAAGTTTTTGAAAGAAGCATATGCCAACAATGTTCTAACTCCTTCAAGTTTGGCAACAGGTGCAAAAGTCTCACCATAATCAATTCCTTCTTCTTGGGCATAACCTTTGCAAACCAATCTTGCTTTGTTCCGAATGACCTCTCCTTTCTCATTTAGCTTATTTCTGAAGATCCACTTTGTACCGATTACATTTTTGTCCTTAGGTCTTGGGACTAGTGTCCATGTGTCATTCTTCTTGATTTGATCAATCTCTTCAGTCATAGCATTTATCCAATCTTCACTGTTGAATGCCTCTTTTACTATTCTTGGTTCAAATTCAGATATCAAACATGTGTTTTGTCTCAATTTGTTCCTTGTCATCACTGGATCATCCTTATCTCCTATAATCTGACTTGGTGCATGATGTCTTCTAACATATTTGGCTAATATAGGCTCGGTACGCTCTGTATGATCCTCTTCATCACTCGGTAACTGGATATCTTCCTCATTTCCTTCAACAATTATCTCGATAGGACTTTTCGGTTGCACATAGACAAATTCATCATAGTCTTCTGGTTCTTTGGAATTCCTGTCATCAGTTCTTTCTACAAATTCATCAATTTTCACATTTGCACTTTCTACTATTTTGTTAGATGATTTGATCAGACATTTAAATGCTTTGCTTCTAGAAGAATATCCTACAAATGTTCCTTCTTCACTTTTCTGATCAAACTTGCCATTTCTATCATCTTTATGAACATAGCATTTGCTTCCAAAGATCTTAAAATAACTTATGTTAGGTTTCTTGCCATACCAGATTTCATAAGGTGTCTTCAAAGTACCTTTCTTCAATTGAACTCGGTTCAAGGTGTAAACAGCTGTGCTTATTGCTTCTCTTCAAAAATTTTGTGGAACCTTCTTCTCAATCATCAGTGTTCTAGCACAATCCACAATAGATCTATTTCTTCTTTCAGCTATTCCATTTTGTTGTGGAGTCCTCGGTACAGAGACTTGTCTTTTAATACCATGATCATTGCAAAATAGGTTGAAGTCATCAGATGTGAACTCTCCTCCTCTATCTGATCCAAGACATTTTAGTTTTCTTCCTATTTCATTTACCACTTAAACATTTGAAAAGCTTCTGATTTTTCTTTGAAAAACATTACTGACATCATCCTTGAATAATCATCCACAAATAATATGAAATACTTATCACCATAACAACTTTGAACATTCATAGGACCACAAAGATCAGTGTGTACAAGATCTAAAATTCCCTTAGAAGTGTAGGACTTACTTGTAAAGCTAGATCTTGTCATCTTGCCCATTTGGCATCCTCAGCACATAGCATTCTCAGGTTTTTCAAGACTCTGTGCTTCTTACTTATCTTGATCAGATTATCAAAATTAACATGAAAAAAACCTTTTATGCCATAACCAGGTGTTATCAATCTTTCCATGCAAGCACTTGTTGTGAGTAGAGTCAAGGTGAAATGTATTACCTTTTGTTTGTGTCCTGGTAGCAGCTAACTTTCCATTTTTATCATGAACTTTGACAATTCCTTTCTGAAATTCTATTTAGTAACCTATGTTGTTTAGTTGTGCTACACTCAACAAATTATATTTCAAACCTTCAACCCAATAAACATCATTGCATCTTTCTTTATCAAGAAGTTTTATGGATCCTTTACCTCTTACCGGACATGGTGCATCATTACCAAATCTAACATAGCCTCCATCATAATCTTCTAACATAACAAACTTGTGTTTATCTCCTGTCATATGATGTGAGCATCCACTATCTATAATCCAAGAATCATTAGTGTTTATGTGAGATATTAGGGCTTTTTCTTCATACCTTTCTTCATCTGATCCATCCTTGATAGCCACATAAACAACTTCCTCTATATCAGTCTCATCTGATTTATCATCTTCAAATTCCTCATCAGCAATTAAGCATGTCTTTCTATCTCTTCTTCTGAAGTCTCGGTGACCTCTGTAATGATTATCTTTCTGTCTGTCATCTCGATAATCTCTCTTTTCAGTGAAATCTTTGTTAGGACAGTCAGAACCCATATGTCCAATCTTATCACAATTGAAACATTTCAAGGGTAGTTTTCCCTTATACTCACCTTTGCCTCTTGGTAACCTTTTGGCTAATAGTGCTTCAAACTCTTCTTGCTTTCTGATTTCTTCATACAGTTTGTGTACCTCCTCCATGTTCTTCCGAAATCTTTCACTTGCTCCACTATGATCTCCTCCAGAGTACTTATACTTTCTTTCATTGTAACCATTAGATTCATTCAGATGAAAAGAACTAAATGCAGATTCAACTTTATTTACTGATGACCCACTGTTATCAAAATTACTTAACTCAAATGCATGTAGCTTACCAATAGTAGCATCCAAGGAAACTGGCATATTAGGTATAGACCTCAGTTCATTGATTGTAGAGACTCGGATTGCATAGGCAGGTAGAAGGGTTCTTAACAACTTACTTGTCACATCCTTTTCTTCAATAGTTCCTCCTGGTCCCTTGAATTGAATTACAATCTCCTTTAGTCTTGTACTATACTGGGTTATGTTCTCACCTTCATTCATCCTCATAGATTCAATTTGTCCTCTTAGACTATCAACATTTTCTCTTTGAACATGTTCATCTCCTCCATATACAGATATGAGCTTAGTCCACATAGCCTTTGCATCATTGCAACCTTCTAGATCATTAAACTTAAAATCGGTCAATGCAGATGTTATTTCAATCATTGCTTGAATGTGTTCTTGCTTTGCCTTTATCTCTTCCATAGTCAATGGATAGGTGCTCGGTGTAACAAAATCATTCTCCAGATAGTATATAGCATATTCTCCAACTCCTGATAGATGTAGCTTCATCCTTTTCTGCCATGTAGAGAAACTTAACTTATTCAGCTTAGGTGCATCCCTCTTATACATCTTTGGACCTTTAACTCAAGTGCCTTTAAACTTTCCTTTCGGAGTCCAAGGCTCTGATACAAATTGATAGTTCTGATACTTAATATAAGTACAGATCCGATAGCCAACAAGATGAGAGGGGGGGGTGAATCATACAAACTTAATCATCAATGAAAACATCAGATTCAACCTCGGTAACATATATCAGTCATAGAATAAAAATTGTCAAACATGTAAACTCAAACGCATATGAACAATATAAACCTCATAACACCAGATTTAACGTGGAAACCCAAATAGGGAAAAACCACTGTGGGATTTCGGACCCACTAAGAAATATACTCTTCTAGAGTATGCTCGGTTAAAATCCAATCCTATTAAAGATTACAAAACATATTGCTAGATGTGACCCGGTTAAGGGATTTCCCTCAGATTTGTTAGGATCTTCACTTTGTTAGAAGTGACCTTGTCAAAGGATTTCAAACACTCATTTAGAATGTCACCTTGTTAGAGGATTTACTTATAAGACTGTTAAGTCCACTCGGTTAAGAGATTTCCTATTACTTTCATAAGCTAACAGTAATACAATCTATCTACAACTTTACATCTAAAATGCTAAAGCAGATTCTTATTTGTTCAACACAATCTAGACATAGAACTATTCTTGTCTATCTGTTGGGCATCAATACTCTGTTATTCCAATAGGTCTTCAAGCTTCTATGCTCGGTGATCACTATGTAGCATCCCTGTGCATACACTTGCCCGCATCCACTGTTTATCAACAGTTCCTTATTTATAAACAATCATCTAACCACTTAATCTCCTTGATCACATTTCCCATGATCAATCATAGCCATCAGATATTCAATCTTGTCCAGGTTCATTGTATCTTATGATCTAAAAAATGTTTTACCTTGCCTTGGAACTTGCACAATCATCTTGGAACTTGTGTTAGGGTAATGTGGTTCAATCTGAGCTGTAGATCTTCTTGCTGACTTTCCATTGCCTTAGATTTGTTAACAAACTTCTTCCACGGCTTGCCAATCATTGATCCGCTCCAGCTCATCAGCTTCTTTCATTAAATATCACATGTAAACATTTAATGCATTCTATTATAGCTCGGTTACAACTCGGTGAATACTAAACTTTACTCGGTAGACATTCTGTCTTCATTAACCAACTGTGATAACCTTAGGGTTTACCGACTAGGTTCCTTAGGGTTTACCGACTAGGTTCTTTGCCTGATAACATAGTGTAGTATTAACCTTTACATTTTACAACATATGTATGATGTTAAAACAATCTAAAACATCAAGATCTCATCATTGTCTGACTCGGTAGAGTTGCCCATTGAATAACTTATCCTTTTATTCATCATATTCTTTCATGTGTCTTTACCGACTTCTTTAAAATCTTCATATCATATTTCTTAAGATATGGCAGCATCATACTGAATTAGAAAATCAATTTCTTGACATCAATGACAAAATAATAATATCAAGACAGTAAAACATCTTTAATCAGTTATGTCCATAATCATCAACAACCTTCTCAATATCCTTGTTATATTGCCAACACTCCTATATCATACTATTTTCAAAATGACTTAGCAGACTGACCTATATACCTATTGCAAACAATATGCCTTATGTCGGCTTACAATAAATTACAAAAGACATCCAATGTCAGCCTTGATAATAATTAAAAAATGATTTTCTAAATAAAACTTCCTTGATGTCGGCTTCCTTGAAGTACTTGATGTCAGTGTTGGTGTCAGTGTAATCCTGGATACTCCAATGCTGGTGTATGTTGGTAAATGCCTCATAATGTCGGTGTATGACTTCCATCTAATCTTGTTGTCATCAATGACAACAAAATGAATCCAATGAGTGTCAATTGCCAACAATCACCCCCTTTGGCATTGATGGCAACACTCGTGTGAAAAATGGATTCCCTGCCAGTTCAACTGAAATATGTTCCCCCTGAGCAATACACTCCTTCTGATATTTTGATGTCCTTCCCATATGTTCATGTCTTATATTTTCTGATATTTTTCACATATATACACTCCCCCTTTGGTATCAATTCCAAAGACTAGTGAAATAATTGAAATAATTCAGAACAAAAGAATGAATAAGTATTGTTTGTTTTACCGGAGCTTGACTATCTTCAAAATTTCCGGGTAAGCCTTATCCAGTAGTTGTAGGTATGTATCCCAACTAGTTTTGAAGGTGTCAAATATGGATGCTAGTCCACTTAGTAAGTGGGAAAGTGTTTCCTTCTCTTTGACTTATGTCGGTGTGGGTTTAGCAATCATATCCATACATTCTCTTTTATGTACACTTAGTGGATCCAATCTGGGACTCACCAATCCTCTAAGATTCCTTGCTCTTCGCATGATTTTATCTCTCTCCTTCTCAAAATAAAAAGTTTGGTTATCTAAGGATAAAATTTGTCCATCAACATATGTTGTTAGTGAGGCTAATCCATCAAAAGAATTTGCAATGTTAGCTATCTTATCATATAACTCCTTTAAGTTGCTATCTACATTTGCTGTAAGAATTTCTATGTTACAATAGACCCTATAGATGTTTGTACACTATTTCAAACAATTCTCAATAAGAATGAGTTTGGATTCAATTTTATTTTTCTCTATTTCAATAATTTGATCAAAGACGGCTTTCTTAGCCACAGTAAATCTTTCTAATGCCTATCGGTATTCTATTTTCTACAGTGATTGAAAATTGTTAGATATGTACTATGTTAGTGTCTTAATCTTGTCAGAAGGGTTTGCTTCATTCTCAAACTGACAATTAGGCATTAATTTATGCAATATTGTAACTGATTGATCTATTACTCCCTTATTTGCAGATCCCTCCTTTAATAGTTTATGAGTAGCCATCATCATTAACTCAGTTGGACTCATCTCAGTGATTGATTTCTTCTCAACTTGAGAAGTGTCAATTTCTAAAAACTTTGCAGGGGAATCAATGTGAACTATCGGTGTAGACTCAATTCCCTTTTCCTTATCTTCTTTAGCACCGGTGGATTTGCCACTTGGTGCAGTGTCAATTACTATTAGTGGAGTATTATCCATAATATTCACATTGTCCTCTACATTGCCTTGCTCAGAAATAGTTTGTGCTAGTACAGACTGTACACTTTCCTTTACTGTTAGTTGGGTCTGTATATCTATAGTTATTGTCGGCTTATTCAAAATTGGAGTTGAACTATCCAAAATACCTTTCCCTTTTGATTTATCTGGAATGGTGGAATTTGTTGCTTTAACAAACTCTTCATGAGATGTAAGAAAATCTGGGTTCTTCTGGAAGAATTTTGGTCCAACCCTTACTGGTCTCATTTATCACCTCATTAACTATGCCCATCATTAGGCTTATTTTTCGGGGTTTACTACTAAATACTCTTATGTTTGCAACATCTATGCATCTTTTCATTTCCTCATTGTTTATAGCACCACACATTTCCAAAAGTTCTACTTCCTTAATTTCTCTATCCCTCTTGATTGCATCAAGTCTTCTAGCATCTAATTTATTGTATAGTGATAGAGGATTTTCCTTAAAAATTTATACTAAGGCCTTCTTATATATATCCATGTACAATAAAATTGCCTCTTCAATCTCATTTTTCTCACTTTCTTATAAATTTTCATAATAAATGGATTCATTTTTCAACATTTCATCCTTGGTTATTTCATCAATTAATTCAACACAGGTCTTTGTGGCCTTACGAGATTCAGTATAATCACTCTTCTTCTTTTTTCTTGTGGTTGCCGGATTAGATGTAACTGGTTTTGTCTTTTGTATAGGATTCCTTGCCGGAGGTGGCGATGTAGTAGGTTTTGTTGCCTTTCTAACAAGTCTCATCCTAGGCTCCACTTCTTCTGTTCTATTGGTGGTTTATCTAATTTCTTCCTTTGTATCCTTCTGAAAGCTAGAGTTCATTGTCCTTAGGGTCATAATCAAAAGTGATGGTAGAAATGTAATCTTCAGGCTTCTTCACTTCTACATGAGTACTCGCCACTACCGGTTCTACTACCGGTTTGGATCCAGAACCCATTTGAGTGTCTATCTTATGAATTACATCTTGTACATATGCAGACATCTTTTCTATTTTCTTCTCTCTTCTCTTCCTGTAGAAGCCAGTTTTGACTTCAAGGGCCTTCTCTTCTATCATGCCAAAATGCTCTGTTTTTTCATCCAATGGAGCTTCAAGCAACATTTTTGCATAGATTTCAAAAATACTATCATCCACTTCATATCCAAGCTCAGTGATCCATATGATCCTTGGTTCAACTACTTCCATAAGATTTTTATTAGTTTTCACCATATAACATATATCAATGGAGTTTTTTCCACAATATTCTTTGATATTCTCTCCCTCTACCTCAAGTTTTCTTGGAATGTTTTGAAATAACCCCAAAATTTCTCATCTCTGTTAGTACCAAGACCAGTGATTTCTTCCTTGATCTGCATACCTACCGATATATCATGAGCCCAACGCTTCTTCCCTAGATCGGGTAGCTCATTCAGGAAATAAAGCATTAAACAAACAATCAAGTTTCTATATCTAAAAGTTATTTTCTTAGCTCCCTTGATCTTTCCGAGGTTCAACATCAATTCACTCCTCAACCATTCACATAAATCATATTTTTCATTATTCCTCAGCATCTGATATGCGGCATGAATGCAAGAACTAGCAAAAGAATTCAATCAGTTAGATTGATTTAACTTATAACCTATTATCGTGCTTGCAAATTTCACATCAGTATCAGTAATTATGTTGATCTTCATTGATCTTCTATCATGAGTTGCACCAGTGAGTTTCTCAACCTCAGTGTTGGAAATTTTCTTACCAAGTTCTTGTTTGACTTTAGGTAAGCCAATGACTACTTGAATAGCCTCCTTGGTGATCATGTAAGGCCGATCTAGCTAGATGAACTCATTGTGAACCTTACTCAGAACATATCTGATGACCTCATCTCTGAATTCTGGTATGTACTGAATACCGGTTAACCCTAGATCCTAAATTGCTTTGAATTTCAGCTTGATTATTCTAGAGTCTCCTAGTATCACGGATTGATACATGCCTTTGATTTCCTCTATGCCTAGATCCTCCAAGGTGCATTGAATGTATGGCCTCACATCTTCAACAAACATCACGCCATCAGGAACCCTAGAAAATGCTCCCGCAGAGTCTTCTTTCTTAGAAATCAAGGGAACCTCCTTTAATACGGGCCTCATCCTATCCTTAAATTCAACAATGGTTGGATTTGCAATGAAAGTAGGAGCTAAAGATCCAAATGCCATTTCGAAGAATGCCTGAAAGTAAACAATGGTAAAATATTGAGTGCTTCTCAGATAACTACTCAAAATCTTTTCAAAATGCCTTTACATGCTCTTAATTTGCCTTTACTTCACTCTGAATGCTTGAATGCAGGGTGAGTGAAAATGAATTCACTTTCCCTTTTTATCAGTGAAAAACCCTAATCTTTCTCCATCATAAATTCTTCGTGATGTACCCTATTAGATGTTGGTTTCACAATCCTATGCTGGGTGAACCTTCAGCAATGATCAACTCAACTCTCTAGATCTCTTTCGATCTCCTCCAGGGGAATAAGCAATATTTGCAATAAATTTACCAACCCCTAAGGCCTATGCCTCAGTTATCAGTGGAATTTCCTATCGGTGCAGGAATGCTCTATTCTACCAGTGGAGTTACCGATGTAGATCCATCTCCACTTGGTTCTTCAGATCTTCTAACCCATCTCTTGGTGTGATCTTATTGTATTTCATCTACCTTTTTCTTTCCTTTATCATTTCTAATCAGTTGAGTCTTGCTTCTGCAGTACTTAGCAATAGGACCTATTTTTTTGCATGCATAACATGTAACATTGTTCTTTTGAATTGCTTTGATATATCCGATGTCATTCCTTGACCTACAATGATTAGAAAAATGTCCAAACTTTCCACGTGCATGGCATTTAACATTTATTCTGCAGTCTTCTTATCTATGACCCTATTTCTTGCAATTTGTGCATTGATCGAGAATAGAATTGTAGTTTTGATTTGCTTTATTTCTACATTGTTTAGCCATATTCCCAAATTTATTGCAAATACCATTGAATTTATAAGCATTACATTGCCTTACTGGTTTCCTCTGTTCTGATGAGTTCTGCATACCGATTGTCTGATCTTCATTTGCAGTACTGGAGCTTTCACCTTGTACAAATCCAAGTCCTCTAGAATCATCAATCTACCTTTGTCTTTTCAATAAGTCATCCAACTGTGCAACAGTAATCCTAAATTTTTCTTTATATTCATTTTCAATAGTTAGATCATCTCTCAGAGTAGTTATTTGTCTTTCAAGTTCTTGTTCATTGTTCCAGGAGTGTGCCAAATCAATTCTCAGTAGATTATTCTCATGAGCCAATCTACCACATTCATCAAATTTGTTCTTTAGAGATATAACAAGATTATCTTCCTTTGTCTTTCTGTCCTTAATATCTTTTGATAACCTCATAGTCAAATCTTGCATTTCATTCTTCATGAGCATGTTTGCTTGACTTAGTTTCTGACATTGTTCCTTAAGTGCATTTTTCTCCTCATCATCTGGGTTTTGCAAAAGTTCTTTTCTCTTGGCTTGAGCAAATGATAACCTTTCTTGTAGGATAAGAATTAATTCATTAGCAGAATTCAATTGATCTTGCAATTTTAAATTATTCATCCTTCCAGCATCATAATCCTCAAGAGCCATCTCAAGATGCTTTTTTGTAGCCATGTTCAAAGATTCCGGTTTCAGGATCTTCCTCAAACTGTTAAACTTCTTCCGAGGTACTAGGCTCTGATACCAATTGTTGGGATCCAAGAACACTGAGAAGGGGGGGTGAATCGGTGTTTTGCTGGTAAGATAAGATTTTATCCTTTTATACCATACACATATAAACCGGTAAACAAATAAATATATAACTTGAAGCAAATAAACCATCTACATAAATGAGCACCATAACACACAAAATTTATATGTGGAAAACCTCAAAGAGGAAAAACCATGATGGGATTTGTGACACACAATATCAGTTCACTAGCCATATGAAAGGATATTACATATAATGGGGGCCTACACATGCAAGTTGGTACACTACCTAGAGCACACTGCTCATCACTAAAGAGTCTCACTGACTACAAGCTTCTACTGAAGTAAAACACTAAAAGTAAACTCAAAAATGTATCTTCTATGCCAAATAGAGTTTCGGTTCTATCTCTGCTTTGTACCGATTCATAAACCCTAAAAACTACTATTGGAATCTCTTCTCCTCCAAGAATGCTTTCCAAACTATCTATAGATCATTGCATGATATAACATTCACGTACAAATGATCTACATACATATACTTCACATTATACAGTACTGCTATATTCTCCTATATCATACTATTTTCAAAATGACTTAGCAGACTGACCTATATACCTATTACAAACAATTGCCTTATGTCAGTTTACAATAAATTACAAAAGATATCCAATGTCGGCCTCGATAATGATAACAAAATGATTTTCTAAATAAAACTTCCTTGATGTCGGCTTCCTTGAAGTACTTGATGTCAGTGTCGGTGTCGGTGTCGGTGTAATCTTGGATACTCCAATGTCGGTGTCTACCAATAAATGCATCCTAATGCCAGTGTATGACTTCCATATAATCTTGTTGCCATCAATGACAACAAAATGAATCCGATGAGTGTCAATTGCCAACAATTGAAAGGAAGAACAAGATTGTCTTGGATGCTGCAAGGACTATGTTGATGGAAGGGAATGTTTAGAATATCTATTGGAGAGAAGTTGTTAGCACTATTGTTTACACATTCAACTGAGTTCATATAAAAGGTGATACTGATAAGACTCTTTATGACCTATGGTTTGGTCATGTTCCTAGTATGAGATATTTCAAAAAAAGTGGTAGCAAGTGTTATATAAGAGAGATGAGGATATAGGAAAGTTTGATAGAAGAAGTAATGAAGGAATTTTCTTGGGATACTCAACAAAGAGAAAATCTTACCGGTGCTACAATAAAAGACTGAGGAAGATAGTGGAAAGTGCAAATGTAAAGGTTGATGAGAACTATGGAAAAGAAATCAAAGCATGTGGATATGATGATGGTCAGCATATTATTTTAACACCTATTTAGACTGAAGAATTGAAGCAAAATGATCTGGGAGAGACATTTAACCTGAATATAGTTGTTGTCAGTAGAGAGGTGTGGGAACATGAGTCAGAAGACTCTGAGGTATGTAAGATTGAATCATTCTAAAAATCACATATTGGTGATAAAAATATAGGTGTGATGACTAGAAGGAGGCTAGATACTGAAGAGGTATGTTTGATTTCTAAAATTGAACCTAAAGATGTTATTGAAGCTTCTAAAGATGAAAATTGGATGAGAGCTATGGAAGAAGAATTAGATTAGATTGAAAATAATAATACATGGGAGCTTGTACCTAGACCTAAAGAGAAGAATGTGATTAGTAGTAAATGGGTACTCAGGAACAAATTGAATGAAGTCGGTGAATTTGTTAGAAATAAAGAAATACTGGTATGCAAAGGATATTCACAAAAAGTAGTAATTGATTATGACAAGACTTTTGTTCTAGTAGCTAGACTTAAAGTTGTTAGATTGTTGCTTGCATATGCTACCTATAAGGATTTCAAGGTATATGAGATGACTGTCAAGTCAACCTTTTTGAAAGGTGATCTTGAGGAAGAATTCTACATTGAGAAACCTGATGGATTTTCATTATCAGATGATGGAGGCATGGTATGCAAACTAAAGAAAGCTCTTTATAGATTGAAGAAAGCCCATAGAGCCTAGTATGCTATATTGGATAAGTATTTGCTGAAATTGGGATTTAATAATGGTATTGTTGATAGTAATCTATATTTTAAGATTGAGAATGATAACGTCTTAATTATTGAGGGTTTTTGTTGATGATGATATCTTTGGAGGAGATGATAATCTGAGCATGAAGTGTGTCGGTGATATGCAAAAATAATTTGAGATGTCTATGATAGGAGAGATGAAATTTTTCTAGGCTTGCAGATTTCACAAACTGGAAAAGGTATTTTTAAATCTTAAACTAAGTATGTGAAGGAATTGTTGAAGAAGTTTGGGCTGGATGACTCCAAACCGGTTGGAACTCCTATGGTGGTTGGCTGCAAATTATCTAAAAATAATGAATCTCTAGAAGCTAATCAACCTTTTTACAGATCTATGGTTCGTGGACTGCTATATTTGACTCAGACTAAACCATACATTATGCATGTTGTGTGCATGGTTGCTAGATATTAAGTTGATCTGAAAGATTCATGTCACTGTTGTGAAGAGGATATTTAGATACTTGAAAGGGATTGTGGATTCTGGTTTTTGGCATTTGATGAATGATGATTTCATGTTATGTGCTTATATTGATGTTGATTGGGCTGGTGATGTTGATGACCAAAAGAGTACCTTTGGTGGTGTTTTCTTTTTGGGTAAGAAATTGGTTTCATGGGTGAGTAAGAAACAAGATTCAATATCCTTATCTATTGTTGAAGCTGAATACATTGTTGCTACCAGTAACTGCACTCAAATAGTGTGGATGAAGCAAATGTTGAAGGATATCAGAGTTATCTATGATGAGCCTACTATCATATATTGTTATAATTCTAGTGTTGTTAATATGTCAAAAAATCTAGCGCAACATTCAAAGACTAAACATGTGTCAATCAAATATCATTTCTTGAGAGAAAAAGTTAGTGAAGAGGAAGTTAAGTTGGAGTATGTATCTACAAAGAAACAAATTGTTGATATTTTCATTAAGCCTTTGCCTATAGATACATTTGTCTATTTGAGAGACAATCTAGGGGTATCTACCCCTCCTGATGAGAACTAGATGCATTGAGTTGCATCAATTTGGTGGACTTCACAGTCTTATCCTATTATCTAGATTGATGAGTTGGCGTTCCTCCTCTGGTGGAGTAGTCTATTGTGTGTTTATGGGGGAAAGTTCAATTTTATGTTTTTTGATCTTTGGCATTGTTGTCAAAGGGGGGGAGAAGCATGTGAAAAATTGTTTTATCTATTTGATCTTAGGGGGAATTTTTTTGAGATTTTTTCTTTCTTTGCATTGATTTTTTTTCACATTCATATGTTTCCATCAATGCCAAAGAGGGAGATTGTTGGGCATTGTTGCTACTAGGATATGTTGTTGTCATTGATATCAACATATTCCTTTTCCGATGATTGCAGATTGGTTATTGGGATCAAGGTTTAGTGTATGGAGTATCTCTAGTATCATTATATTTTTTTGTATTGGTTCCAAAAATCTTAATTGATCATATCAGATGATCCGATTTTGCAGTTTATTTATCTGATCAATGCTTTGCAAAGTTCAATATTTCCTCTGGCATATTCTGGTCTGATCAGATCTTGAGATGAGTTTTTGGGAGATTTTTTGGGGATGCTCTTATGTATCTTAAGTTCAGATGGTTCATGATTTTGTGATCCAATAAAATTATCTTTTCTTCGTAACAGTTATTATTGTTTGAGTGTTCTTGAGGTTCAGATGTTGATCGATGAATGTTTGATAAGTGGTATTGGTATAGCTATTAGTGATGATTCTAATGTGCTTATTGGTTTTTCCTAACTATTTCCTTTTTTTTTTTATGATCCACATTGATCATTGTGCGATTTTTTGGTGATTGTTTTGAACCGGTGATGTTCTTCATGTTATGCGGTTTTTCTGGTGGTGTAGCATGTTGCGGTTGATCTTGGCATGATTTCTGGTGGTGATGAGCATTTGGATATTTGGTTTAGGTCCCTGTTATGTAATGTATATCATTATATTGGTCTGGTGGTCGATCTTTGTATCGTGTGATGTAATTTTGTAATTATGAGTTGAGGGTTTATCTGACCTTATTGTCAAGGTTGATGAGTTGTATAAATAGGTGATATAGTCATGTAATTTAGGTATAAAGGTTGTGTCTACATTCTCATAGAGTGGTGTATGTGCGAACAAGTGATTCATCCTCCAACATTGTGATTGAGTAGAGATTGGTGTTATAGAGAAGACAATTGTGCTTAACCGTGTCACCAGGCATTTGCAGATGTTGTTATTGTAGTTCATTTGATTCTGGATTGTTGTCCAATCATTTTATAAGTCAGTGAGACTTCCTTATAAGGTATTGAACCTTCCTTGAGGGTTGTAGCCTTTCGGGTTATTTTATCTTGAGTTGTAAGCTCTAGGAAGTGTGCTTGAATGCTAGTGCATTCCCCATTGAAATATTTTCACATGCTACTACAGAGTATCATCTTATTGTGGATAGGTTCCTGCCGTGGTTTTTTCCTAACCATTTTTTCATGTCAAAATCTTGGTTTTGTGTGTTGTTCTATCACTTTTCTTATCTTTATTGTTGTTGATCTATATTTATGGTTGAATTTGTAGATTAGGTATAAAAATGATTCACCCCCCCCCCCTTAGTTTTCTCTCATTATATTGTTTCCAACAAAGGGGTTAGTACTAACAAAAATAAGTTCCAAGTCAACTAGTTGAAGAGACCTCAATAGTCAAAACGCGTCAACCACTTCTCATTCTCTAAATGCTATTATAAGAACACACGTGGTCACATGAAAAGAGAAAGAGCATGTAGCATCAAGTGATGAACCATGATCCAACACGTAGAAAATATATGAACTCGTGGGAAGGAGAAAGGAGAGAACATGGATGTCATAGGCTAGCAAGCTACATTATGCTAAGTGATCCATGCAAAGAAAATAAAAAGAGATCATGGAATCCACAGGATAGAAAGTTGCATTATGCTAATTGCTAGGTGATCCATAGAAACATAAATACTCATGGGACAACAAGTTGTTTTATGTTGTGTGATTAACGTAGAGAAAGAGAGTCAAAATAATCTAGCAAGTTGTGTTATGCTAGTTCCACTCATCTTGAAAATGTCACACAAGGAGGGTTGAATAGTCTAGCAAGTTGTGTTATGCTAGTCAACATACCTTAAAGAAGTTGAAAAAGGAAGAGTTGAAAGGTCTAGCAAGCTGTGTTATGCTAATCTTATCACCCTATTACAGATGTCATTGTCTAATTTCAAGAGTTAAGAATCTCGTCTAAGATTTAGGTCTGATTTTGAGCATGCAACAATCTATATAAGATTTGCAATTGAAAAATAATATGTCTAGTTTCGAGAACATATTTTTTAAGAGTTAGGTATAGTTTTGAGAATGTATACCTCATATGACACATAAAAGGATTATTTCTTGTTTTGAGAATGAAGTGTCTCATCTAAGAGTTAGGTCTAGTTTTGACCATGAAACAACTCGTATAAGACATACATAATAAAAAAATATGGTACAAAGAAGGCATGGTGTATGCCAACCCCCTTAATATGTCAACATAGGGTTATGTTGATGTCTTAAGGAAGCTAGAAACAAGGATACACACCTTCAACACCAAGGAGATATCCTTTAGGTAACAATGTACTTAAATTCAATCTAAAGAGGAATGATTCTTATAAGAAAGGAAAATATAGTTGTAAAAGAGATATCTTGCAACAAGCATAAAGGGAATCCTTTGGAGGAGAAGGAGGAACAGATCTTTGATCAAAGACATCTACCTCCAAGAGGAGATTTTGAAAAAAAATAACATCATTGACCAAAAGAAAAGAAGGAGAACAAGAATGCATACCTTCCTCCTATTTTCGGGTGTAAAGTGGAAAATTGGATCCTAGTGACTCCCCACCTAGGAGAGAGAAAGGAAGCCACTAGGATGATTTTCACTTGGGAGGAACTTTACATTCAAAAGAGGGGCTTGAATCCACCAAATCCAAATCCAAGGGAAACAAGGATGTGAATTCCAAGTGGATTGCAAGGGTTGAAGTGTGATTTACCCTCTTTTGTAAATGAGAAAGTTGACTTGTTGACTATGCGGAAAAGAGAGAGGAAATAAGTGAAATGAAGAGCTACCAGTTTGGGATCGTGTTGTAACTTTGGATCTGAGATAATTAGACTGATATGGATTTTCCCTACAAATTTGGAGAAAATTCGTCGGGACCGTGGTGGGAATGTACATCATCCTCCACAAAATCCATGAAATGAAAAGGTTTCTTCAGTCTCTGCAAATGAAGCCCAAACCTGCAATTACAGTTGTGCACCTACAACCTACACATAGAAAAGAGAGGGAGATTGATTGTGGATAGAGGTTTTCCTTAGTCAAACCCTGGTTGATGAATCAACCTTGAAAGAAAGTAATTGTAAATTCTTGAATGTAAACAATGGAAATGTATACCATGTAGATCTGCAACTTGTTGATGATGATTGCTTTGCTTCTTGAATGTAACCACAAATAAGGTATGAAATGGCATGTAACATGAGAAAACCCTAACACACACACACATGCTTGCAAATGAATGTTGTAATGTTTCTCCAATGTATGAATGAAGAAGACTTGAATGCTTGAATGCTTGAATGCTTGATGATGACCTTGAAATATCGTATCTTATCCTTATGCCTCTCACCCTCTCAAATGAGGGAATTGAATCCCCTTTTATACATGCCTCAAGGATTAATTTTCAACCATCAAAGGCCACCAAAGAGGAATTGCAAACCCCGAAGATAAACAATGCATAGGAGACTGGGCAGACCGAACATAGGGCCACCCTAACAAGTGGGGACAAGGGCACCATGTCCCTGTCTTGCCCTATTTTGGGGCCCGGACAGGGTCTAGAGCACAAGTCTTGAAGGAGGAAGGGTGAAGGGGTAAGAATGCAAAAATAGGTCTCGGTTAGGGAAGGAGATGTCGTCGCCAAGGTGAGGACCTCAAATGTGGTTAAAATTGTAGGAGGCACAATTTTATGACACTACATTTAGCCCCCACTTTAGTGGGAGTATGGCTTATGCCACTACTGTCAATAAAGTAGAAGAAAAGGAAAGATGAAGATGAGAGACATGGAGCAATACAACAAGGAGTATAAGACACCACTAATATTGAAGAGAAAAAAGCCCCCAATCTTAGGGTCTCAACTCATGCCAACATATGCAAGGGAACATAAAACAAAAAGGCACAAGACACACAAAAACAAAGACAAAGCACAAAAAGACACACGATAAGAGCAAGACACAAGATGACAAACTAATCAAGACACAAAGACTGATGCCATCAAATAAACACAAGAGATCACATAAAAGAACAAAGTTGACATCATCCATGAACTATAAATAGTAAAACTATGAGTTCATGAGAGGAAGAAGAGAGAGAACATGAATATACACTTTGGTGTTCCATGAGAAGAAAAGTGAAGAAGAAAGAAACCATGGACATCTCGCCCCTAAAACTAGGTGATCCATGGAGAGAAGGATGTGGAAAATATCACCCCTAAAGCTTGTTTAGGTAATCCATGTAAAGAGAGAGAGTGAGAACACTGTTAGATCCACTCAACCTCATGTGTGTGTGTGCAAGTAAGGTTCGAAGCACCTCATAGGAGTCTATGCCCGAGTATGCTACAACCTGTATAGAATGTATAGTACAAGTGTCAAGAAAGGTGTGATATCTCGCTCTAAGAGTTTGTGCTTTGGTTCCGAGAATAATCACTCCACATAAAGAAAAGTGGTGTCATCTCGCTCTAAGAGACCATGCTCTAGTTCCGAGAATGACCCACTGTACAAGAGAAAAGTGACAACATCTTTCTCTTAGAGGTTTCCCTCTGGCTCCAAGAATGTCTCACTATACAAGGGTAAAAGCACAAAACTGTGTCACGTTGTAGGCTAACTTATCAGCACAAGTGAATTAAAGTAATTCTAAGTAAAAGTTAATTTTAGTCAAGCATATGGTCTATATAGACTCATTATAGCTAAGTTATATATGGACCACAACTTTTCCAATTGGAAGTGTCTACTAAATGTATATTTTATGCCACTTTGGGTCTAATTGCCCCAAAAAAATTAAAAATTAAAAACTCGATGTTTCAACAACTCCTACTGTTATAAATATTTATTTTTTTTGAAATCTAAAAAACCTTTTAATAGATATATAAGTGATTTTTCTAAAATATATATCTTTTAATATTTTAATTAGGTTTTATATTTTATATTTTATTTTTATTGAAAGTAGGTCATCAGCACTAAGATATAAGGTTGATTATCTTATCAAGGAAATATACAAAAATTTATTTAAATATTTAAAAATATATATGATGCAGTAGAGAAAGGAATCTATGTCAAGGTGATATAATTATTTTCTAATTTTGATAAATAATTAAGAAAAAAATTGGTGGGAATTAGAAAGAGTTATAATTCAGCACACACAAATTTTTGAAATTTATTGAAAAATATATATTTATAAAAAATAGTAAAAAATTTATCCATGCACTAAAGTTTCAAGTTATCAATATACACCAAAAAATTGATGAAAAAAAATAAAAATTTACTAAATAAAGTGTGGTGGTGTGTGTAACTTCAATTTCAGCATTTTATCAGCAACTAAATTATATTGTTTACTTTATAAAAAACTAAATTCAAATAATTTTTTTAAATTTTCTTAAAATTACAAACATAAAATAGACAAAAGAATATAAATTTTATTAGTTTACATCGTTTCAAAATTAAAAACATATATTTCAACTTCTATTGATTTACTTTAAAAATTTGAATCAACATTGACCACTTCCTTTATAAAAGTGTGACACAGCTTTGTACTTTTACCCACAATAAAAGATGAAGTGAAGAGATCTCGTTCTAAGAGACCGTGCTCTGGTTCTAAGAATGACCCACTATACAAAAAGTGATGGCATCTTGCTCTAAGAGGTTTCCCTCTGGTTCCAAGAACGTCCCATTGTACAAGAAAACTGACAACATCTTGCTCTAAGAGGCTTCCCTCTGCTTCCAAGGATGTCCCACTGTACAATGCATGAGAGAAGTATAGTACAAAGGATCCATGTGGGTGCCCCCCCTTAAGGTGTCAACATAGGTTGATGTTGATATCTTAAGGAAATAAGAACAAGGATACCTGCCTTCATCACAAAGAAGATATCCGCTATGCAACAATGTCATAAATCCAAGCAAGAGATGGAATAGTCTTCAAGCAAGGATAGGATAGTTGAAAAGAGATATCTTGTTGTAAGTGTAAAGGTAATCCTTGGAGGAGAAGATATGTACCCCCAAGAGGAGTTATCTTAGACAAATATAATATCTTCTAGAACAAGAAAAGGAAAGAACAAGAATGCAATCCTTCCTTCTATTTCTAGGTGAAAGGTATTCTTGATGAGGGATGACTCACTTTTAGCCCTCAGAGGGATGGTTGAATTTATCATAGATGTACATTATCAAGTGTAAAAGAGGTTGTATTCAAGTAATGACACCTCTTGTATAAGAGAGAATCCTTGAGTGAACAACAACAATTCCACACAAGGAATGACATCAAGTAATAGAACTCACACCATCCACTTAATAGAGAAAAGTGGATCCTGAGAGAAAGAGTTAGAGAAGGATCATTTCCCCCCAAGCTAAGGGACAATGAGAAGAGCTTACACAATCTACTAGAGAGAGATTAAACATAAGAAAATGTGCAATGAACTTACATGAACACATGCAAGAAAATACATTAATAAATGTAAAATACTTGTCTCAAGAAGTGGTAATCTTCAAAAAGAAGAGAGAAAAAGCATCATATATTCCCCAAGGGAGATTAATCATAAAAGAATACCATTGTAAGAAATGATAATCACATATTAAAAATGCAACCACTAAAGGAAATAATGATAAATGAGAAAGAAAGAAAGAAAGAAAGAAAGAAAGAAAGAAAGAAAGAAAGGGAAACGAGTGAAAATCCTTGCCCCCCAAATGAGGAGAACAAGGAGAAACATTACACATTTTCTAATGGTGATTAGTTTCAAGTGATACACCGTCCTAGTGGAAAAAATCCTTTCAAGGAAGAGATATGTATACTTCTCAAGAGATCACTCCCTTCTAAGTGGCATATCATACTTGTGAATAATCAAAACCATAGAAGAGGTAAGATTTCCAAGAGAATGGAGGAAAGAGAAGAAGTGCAGTACTCATTAAAGATGCCCCTCTCCAAGCAAAGAGGAAAACCAAAGGAAAATTATATGTTTACATAATAATAGCCCTATGCAAGAAAATAGATCTAATAATGAATAATGCACAAAGATAAATGTATAGAAAGAAGAAGAAAAATAGACTTCATGTTCCTACCACAAAGTATGTGAAAAGTGAAACAATACCACCACTAATGATAAAGATCCCCCATTAAATGGGATAATTATGTCATACGGTGAAGAGAAACATGAAGGGGAAAGAAGCGCTAAGGCACGATGTTTTTACCAAAAAATACAACTACATTTGTTGTGAGGCAAATGTGTGCAAGATCATATTGCAGTTGAACAAATTTCTTAAATGCATAACATTTTCCAAGAGAATGTGAATGAATCATGAAAAATGCAATACTCAATACCTTTCACTTGCTTAAGATTTTTGTGTATACTTTGAGGAGGAAAGGAAATGTTCTTGTCATATTTCAATCTCCAATAGAATCTTACGGCTAATCTATCATAATGGTAAATATCGTCTTGCCATGAAGAAGAGGGTTTGTTAGAAGAAGAAGTTTCATCATCCACAATTCTAATTTTGCTACTATCTATGCCATCTTGAATTTTTTTTTGAAAAACAAGGAAATCATCAGCATTATGGTCATGAGTTTGATTAAATGAACAAAAAGGACACTTTGAAGAAGAAGCATTCTTGCAGGCTCTCTTGATTTATTGTTTTTGAAGGTAATATTGAAAGTTTTGAAGCCTAAGGAATTCATCCATAGAAAGAGGGGTACCACTTCCTAGGCCGCTTGTAGTAGTTTGTGTAGGAGGGTTTATAGGGACATGAATTCCATGCTCAAATTTCCCAATTCCTTGTCCTCTAAAACCTTGTTTTGTAATTATATGAAAACCACGACTATAAAAATGTTGCAATTGACTAGATGGAGGAAGAGGATCTTGAATTTCTTTGAAATCTAATGTGTAAGGAGGCAGAAAAGGATTTGTAGATGAACGAGGAGTATCATGTGAAATGAAAATCTCTTTTCTTTTATCAAGCTTATCCTTTTTGGAAGATTTGAGAGGAACGTCATCATCTAAAAGCTCATTTTTAGTGACTTCTATGTGAGGGGAAAGGTCATGAATAAAATGCATGACATCATCCTCCCTACATAGACTTTGATGTTGAAGATAGGTCTTAGGAGAATAAGGAGGATCTAAAGATGTAAGAATGATGATGTTTTCATATTGTCCCCCTTGCTCAAGGGTATGTGTAGAAGAAGAAGAAGATGGATCAATATTACTTTCCAATGCTTGCTCTCTTGTAGAAAGATCATTGGGTAAAGCATTAGATCTCATTTCATCCATACAAGATACCCTAGGAGAGGTACAAGGGTTAGGATCTATAGGTTTAGGATCTACAAAATATTTAAGGTGATTATTATAGTAAATGCATTTTGTTAACAACATCACCATAATGCAACATAAATGATACATGAAAACTTTGAGATCTAATCGAAAATGAAATAATTTGGAAATCCTAACAACACAATATGACCAAGTGCTATGAATAAAGAGAAGCAACAAGAAATGAAAGAAAATCTTATCTGACACATGATAAATATATGCAAAAATAAATGTAATCATATGTGAAAGAGCAAGTAAATCCAATTTATGAATTGCCATTAAAAGTCTCTTAAGTGAAATCTAAATTTGTTGAAAAAGCAGATCTAAAGTTAGGACCTTATATAAAAATTAATTTTAAGATTTGAATTTGATGAATTTTGAATTTGTGTTTGACCCTAGAGAGTGTTAAAATTGATAAAGTACACTGAATTTTTGGATCTAAGCAGAAAAATACAGTCAATTCCGTCTCCCGAAATTTCGGGAAAAAAGTCGAGGACCGTGGCAAGAACGCACACGGTTCGACCAAATTTTTTCAAAAATTTTGAGGGATGATAGAGATTATGATTTTAATGCAGAATCCAAAAAAACAGCTGATTTGGAGATGTCTAGATCAGTCAAACTTGCAATCAAAGGTCGAAAATAGAAGAATCTGAAAAATTAGGGTTTTATGATTTAACAACTGAATTTTTAAAATAAAGAAATAGATTTGAATTGCAATTTTGAAATAGAAATCAGATCTATAACAAGCAATTAAAATTTTACACCTCACAAGCTTAATTTTCTCAAAATGAAAAATTAGTGTTTTTATGCAATTAACCTCTAAAATTTGCAAATAGATCATTTAAATTGAAAATGAAAATTTGAAATTCAAATTGCAATTAATCAGATCTAATAATGACAGATCAGAATTAATGTGTAAGACATCCGGTTTGCCAAAATGTAAAGTGGAAAATGGGATCCTAGTGACTCCCCACCTAGGAGAGAGAAAGGAAGCCACTAGGATGATTTTCACTTGGGAGGAACTTTACATTCAAAAGAGGGGCTTGAATCCACTAGATCCAAATCCAAGGGAAACAAGGATGTGAATTCCAAGTGGATTGTAAGGGTTGAAGTGTGATTTACCCTCTTTTGTAAATGAGAAAGTTGACTTGTTGACTATGCAGAAAAGAGAGAGGAAATGAGTGAAATGAAGAGCTACTAGTTCCAATTGCATTGTAACTTTGGATCTGAGCTAATTAGAATAATACAGATTTACCCTACAAATCTGGAGAAAAGTTGTCGGGACCATGGCGGGAATGTACATGGTCCTCCACAAAATCCGTGAAATGAAAAGGTTCTTCTGTCTCTACAAATGAAGCCCAAACTTGCAGTTACAATTGTGCACATGCAACCTACACATAGAAAAGAGAGAGAGAATGGTTGTGGATAGGAGTTTTCCTTAGTCAAACACACAAAACCTTGACACACACACATGCTTACAAATGAATTTTCTAATGTTTCTCCAATGGATGAATGAAGAAGACTTGAATGCTTGAATGCTTGATGATGACCTTGAAATACCATATCTTATCCTTGTGCCTCTCATCCTCTCAAATGAGGAAATTGAATCCCCTTTTATGCATATCGCAAGGATTAATTTTCAACCACTGAAGGTTGACAAAGAGGAATTTCAAACCCCGAAGACAAATAATGCATAGGAGACCGGGCAAACCAAACATAGGGTCACCCTAAGGGGTGGGAATAGGCGCACCACACCCCTATCCTGCCCTATTTTTGGGCTCAAACAGGGTCTAGAGAAGCCACGAGTATTGAAGGAGGAAGGGTGAAGGGGTGAGAATGCAAAAATAGGTCTCGGTTAGGGAAGGAGATGTCATCGCCAAGGTGAGGACCTCAAATGTGGTTAGAATTGCAGGAGCCGCAATTTTATGACACTACACTAGGTAAAGGAGTTCTTGATGAAGGATAACACACTTTTGACCGTAAGTGAGGGGTTAATTTATAATAGACTTATATAGCCATGTGAAGAAGAGGTTGTAGACAAGGATACACACCTCTTGCATAAGAGATAATCCTTGGGAAAACAACAACTCCATACAAGGAACGACATTGTATCGTAAGTAAACATTTTTCGTCATAGGAAAAGTGGATCCTTAGAGGATAGGAGATCAAAGATAGAATCAATGCCCTCCAAGAATAGGGACAAAGAGAAGGATTTCAGTAGGATTCCAAAGAGAGATTATACATAAAATGTGTACCATTTCAAGCAAAGAATAGGTCCTAACCAATGAAAACACATGTACTCACATGAAGGATAATTCAATGTGAGAAAGGACATCAAGTTACAAGAAATACAACTCAAAAGAAGATGCAATCTTCAGAAAGGAGAGAGAGTTCAATGCATATTATCATTGGGCCCCAAGCAAGAAGACAAGAAAAAATCATGTTGTTGTCCAAGTATGATTGGAATTGAATATGCATCACCACTCATGACAAAGAGCTCCCAATGAAGTTAATTATAATGTCATAGTGTGATGAGCAACATAGTAAGGTGAATGGAGTGTTAAGGCACTACCCCTTCTCTAAGAAAAATTGCAAGATTAGTTGTAAGAGCTATACGAGCTTGATTATATTGGTCTTGAATGAATTCTTCAAAAGCTTTACAATTTCCAAGAATGAGAATAACAACAGTGAAAAAGACACTATTAATCACCTTCTTTATTCTTATTATTATATCTTATGAAAGGAAATACAATATTCTTATCATACTTCAATCTCCAAAAAATTCTTGCAACTAATTTTTCTTGATTGTCAACATGGCTAGATCTTGTTTCTTGAGGTGGAAGACAAGGTGTACTAGTGGAAGGAGAAGGCTTGTTCTTACATTTTGTTTTATTATTATAATTTTACTTCTTGTCTTATGTTTATGGTCTTCAAATCTTGTAGGTCTATGATGAAGAGAGGTTGCCTCTCACTACTAGAAATAACACTATGATAGTTCCTTTGGTTGGGTTACTATATTCTTGTCCCCTAAGTCCAATGATTTTTTTAGTGGCTAATATTCGCCAATTGGCTATTTTTTAAAATTTGGAAATCAAAATTTGGCTAATAGTTCAAGTTTTAAAGGTAACCTAAATCGCCACATTTTCACAAAATTTTATTTATTTCTTATTTAAATCGCTGAAGAATTTATTTTATTAAATTTTTTAACTCAAAGATTCGCCAAAATATTCGATACAAGGTTGGATCAGATTCGCCAAAATTTTATTATTTATTGTAAAAAATTAAATTAATTCGCCAATAATACATCATAATTATTAGTTACTTTAGGGTTCTACAAGCAATATTTAGTTTCCACCACTGATTCAAAATATAATCTAATGACCATCATTGCATTCCATGAGGTAAACTATACCTACAAGTTGTGATGCTCATGGGAGTTGAGTTTCTTTTCAATTGTTGGCCTCAATGGAAATCAATGGTATAAAAATAATTTTGTGCCCATGAGTATTACAAATTTTAAGTACATTTTATCTGATGAAATAAAATTTAGTGTTTACCCTTTAAACTCATTAATGATTTCCACCTTAAGCATCTACTTTTCTATAAGATTTTTTTTTTTAAATGAAATTATTTGCAATAGTAATTAATGCATACTTGTGTTTATTTCTAATATTCACCAAGATTTTCTACCGAAAAATTTTGATATAAAAAAATTCGCTAATAAAATTAATATTTTTCTTTAAAAAAAGGAAAGATTCGCCAATAAAATTTATTATTTTTATCCAAAATAAATAAAAATTCGCCAATATTTTATATCTTTCTTTGAGGGTGGGTTTCTTAAAGTTATCACTACCTAAGTCTCCTAAATCTTTTCCTTTAGGTGATACTCCAATTTTTAGTGTGCACTACTGACATACTAAGGAAATATGAAATATCTTTTGGTTGTCGTTAAATGGATATCTTTTGGTTGTCTCTACATCCTCTTTCTCTCATATTTCTCTCCCCCCTCTCTATCTCTCACTATTTCTCTCTCCTCCTTTATTTATCTCTCTACTTCTCTCTATTTTGCACTTTGTCCCTCTCCCCCTCTCTTCTCTTTATATCTCCTTATATCTCTATCTTTATATCACTCTATCTCGCTATCTATCTCTCCCTTTTTCTCTATATATTTCTCTTACTTTTTATATCTCCCTATCTCCTTATCTCTCTCTATATATTTATATCTCCCTCTAGCTCTCTTAGTATATATGTCCCCCTCTTCCTCTTTCACTTTATCTTCCTTTATACCTTTGTCTTCCTCTCTTTCCCTATGTCATGCCAAAAATTTAGGGCAAAAACGGAATGATTTTTTTTTTTTTTAATTTTAAAAAAACTAACTAAATAACGTTAAGTTCGCTAACACGAACACACTACGCAGTTTTGGTTTTAACTATGTTTAAAACAATCATTTCCTACTATTTAAATAGTAGAAAATAAATTAAGATTAACTACGGATTAGAATAGACTAGCTCATTTTCACTCAATCTAATTAATTTTATAATTAAATATCAACTTTATAATATTCCAATTTTAAATATTCAAGCTATTCAAATTTTAAACAAATAATAACTTTATTAATATTTATTTCATGAATACCTAAACCTATTTAAGTTAGAAACAAATAATAATTTCATTAATAATCAACCCATGGACTTCTCAATAAATTTAAATTTAAAATAAATATGGACTTCACTAATATTTAAACAAGTCAACTTATTTAAATTTAAAGTCTAATGTTAATTCATTATAATTGGATTCATGGCATTTCAATTCTCTTTGAAAATTATAATTAAATAATTCCACCATACCTATATGTAAATATAATTAATATTATATAAATATAATATTAATATATTTTAAAACCTAAATGGGTTTACCAAGCAAACCCTAACCCTTATTAAAATCTATAAAATAGTCCCCCCCCCTTATTTTATTTTAATACTCATTCTTCATTTATTTACCCTAGCCCTAACCGGCCTAGGGTTTCATCTTAATTTATTGTTATGTTGCAGGGTTTAAATGCAGGTCGGCGGCCGAATTAACAATGGCGGCCGAATTGGTGGAGGCGGCGAAATGGGAGCGGCGCGGCCAGTGGGACGACCGACTATGAGGGTCGCAGCCCATACAGCGGCCTAAGGCCGCTGTGTGTGTCGCGGCCCACATAGGGAGTCGCAGGCCCTGTGCGTTCCGCGGCCTGCACAGAGGCTACGACCTCTGTGTTGGTTGCGGCCCGCACAGAGTCCGCGTGCCCTGTGCGGCCCTTCCCAAATAAGTCTCCCTCTTTTCTTTTTTTTATATTTTTTTTTTATATAATATATATATTCCAATATATTTTACATGCAAATTTTTAAAAAAAACAAAAAAAAACAAAGGTAATTCATTAAGTTTAATATATATATATATATATATGGGTTTATATCTACATTTGTTTCGCAGGTAAATGGTATGATATATTTTATATATATGTATATATAAATATATACATGAAATCTACATGTATATAATTATATATATTTATATATAACTTATATTATTATTTCTTTTCTTATAATAAAACCGAATTCATGTTAGATTCTGATTTAGATATCAATTTCTGAAACTAACTATTGCCAGTATTTAAAATAACTGTCTATCTTTCTGAAGTAAATGGAAGGTTATTATCCTGAAACTATATTGTACTTTATTGCTTTTAAAGAAAACAAAAATATAAAATTTATTTTTAATCTATAATATGCATGCAAATCTAATGTATGCCTTTCCTATTTAATTTTATTTTAAATGCCTAAGAATGGAATAAATTTCCTGCTAAACTATTTATCATAACACATCGGATATACTTTTTTTTTGAACTTAGGGAATACTAATTTAGGAATACATAATTCTTTTCTGCAATAAATACCTGTACTGATTCTGCAATTACAACAGCAACTGAATAGGTATTCTTATTAAAATCTAACAACAACTACCACTCATATTTTCTGCAATTTAAATGAAGACAAATTCACAGATAAAAAGAAAAATACAGAATTAAATAAAACTGATTTTCATATTTCAATGACTATTGCATGCAATTCAAAAGTATTTCTTTTCAAATAGAAAATAGGAATATATCTAATTTTTTACAATATTAAAGATATTCTGCAAAGTTTACAAGATGTTTCTTTATTTAAATACAATAACTAATCTCATGTCTATATTTCGAATTTACAATTAGCCTCTCATTCCAAAGAATGAGGGTGTATTTCTCCTTTTAAAACTAATAAATACAATTGCAATTAAATTTCTGCAACAATAATCTTCTGCAACTTTTCACTTGTCCTATTCTTTTCTCCTGACAATCCTGCATAATAAATCACAAATATGACCATGGAGTGCTCACCTCCCAGCCTAGGCTAACTGGTAGCCACCCCCGAGCTTAGAGAACCAAGCCCCTAGATGGGATACAAACATGCAAACACATAGTAGACAGATTGCACACAGATTTCAAACACACACCCATCCTAGCTACACTGCACCACACTTTGGTGATGGCCTTTTTAAGGGTGGTAGTGGACCAATACCCTGAGGAGAACTACAAGTATGGAAAACATGTAGCCCCCTCATGGCACAACAAATACATCAAGAATTTCAACCCCTTATTCCTTATGCCCCCCAAGGCATTCTAGCCTTATATCCCTCCTTATGACCCCCATTGCACAAACAGGCCATGCAGCAAGGGTCACACAAAAATCCCTTTTGATCACTCTCATAACGAGAGTCTCGCACTCGAGGGTTGTCACTGCTACCACCCACAAGATCCTCCTCTCTCCCAAGAGTAAGAGGTCTTGAAAACTCCCAAAACCACATACAAAACAATATACAAAAATACCAAGTCAAATTTCCAAAAAGGACATACAAGAAAAATAGATTTCTTACACCAATATACTTTCAAACACATGCAAAAAGAAGTCATTTTAAGAATAATATAACCAACCTTAATCTACCCAAAGGTAGGATAGTATTTGAGGAAGAGCTGCCCAATTCCACAGATCTTCTTCTTCTACCCTTAGCCAAATTTTACTATTCAAATCTATTCTATTCTTTTTCAAAAATTCTCTTGTCTCCAAAAATGGAGAGTGGGTGATTACCCTCAAATTTTCAAATTCTTGCTTAAGAAGCTCCTTCTCCCAGTTCTCACAAGTTTCTAAAAACTAAAGAGGAAGGTAAGACAGAATGGGAAAGAGAACTCTCATTCGAATAGGAAAGTTTACAACTAGGTTCAAACTTCTAATTTCAATTTTCGCACAACTCAGAAAAGTCAAATTTTAGAATGTCTAAAAGGTCACTTAGGAGTAGAAACTTGCCTAAAATTACCCCTACCCTTAGGTATACCTTATGGGCTTTAGGAAACCCTATTAAACTACCCCTAGGTGTTCATTTAACCCATTTTAAACCCCTCTAAAGTTTATTTTCGGGTCAAACATATGTTGACCTCTCCAAAGATTCTTTTCCCAAGGTATTTATGACATCACGTTACACTAAATGAAAAAGCTATAGTTGAACACTTTCCCACCAAGAGACAAAAATAAAACATTTAAACTTAAATCCACACATGTGTCAAGTGACACAAATAAAACACTTTTACAATTTAAAACATGAAATCGTCTCTTGTGGATTTTACACAAGTAAATTAAATATACTTAACACACATGCAGCATATACTGTTACGAATAAAATACAACACAAACGGGGTGTTGTCTCTCCAGATAGGCAACCCCTAGCTTACGAACATACATAAGTCTAGGTTTGGTTCTCCGTAATATTCCCATGGTCATATGGATAACTCCCTGCGCATCTCAATTTACACATTAGTACTTTCAAATATCCACATATAATATAATTCAAAGGAATAATAATACACATCATCACTTGCATACAATTTACATCTGAACAAATTAAATACATCTTTTATCAAGCAATTTCACATAAGCAATTTCATCCTAATTCACATAAACTTAACCATACATCATAGTTCTATTATCATAGTAAAGTCCTGCAAATTCAATAATGACATTTATCATCGCAATATCATCTTATCTAACAATCATGTAGTGTTCTATCTCATAAAGCATATAAGTAAATCATCAAAATATAGCAATGTTGTCCAAATCCTGAAATCATATAAGTTCTAAGTTTCAAAATGCATCAAAATAAAGTATCCATAATAGTCTAAATATAAAATCCACTGAAATGTCAGACTGAGTCGAGGTGAGGCCTCACACCCTCCCCCTCTAGGCATGAACTTCCTCCTGGAGTTCATCAAAGAGGTGGAGGTACTCTGATCTCATACGTGCTGTGTCCTCCCATGAAGCCGTAACCTCATCATAACAATCCCACTGGACCCTAACCTGGTCTAGCTCTCGACCTCGAAGGGTCAGCGTCCGGCTTGCCAAAATGCGAATGGGCTCCAAAGCTAGCTGCCTGTCCGACTCCACCTACAAGGCATCCCAATCTAAAATGTGAGACTCATCATAGATATATTTTCTCAAAATTGATACATGAAACACATCATGGATGCGTGACAGGCTAGGTGGCAATGCTAAATGGTAGGCAACTGGGCCTATCCTCTCAAGAATCTCAAAAGGTCCTACAAAGTAAGGTGTGAGCTTAGAACCCTTTCCGTAATGGATTGGACTCTTATGCGGTCGCACTCTCAAGAAGACTCTGTCTCCAACCAAGTAGCTACGATCTATCCTCTTTGCATCAACATATTTCTTCTGTCTATCCTGAGCCTCTCTGAGACGCTGCCTATTCAAATCCACCTGTTGTTCCATATCCCAAACTATCTCAGAACCAATAGCAACTCTGTCCTCTATGCGATCCCAACTCAAGGGCATCCTGCAAGGCTTTCCGTATAATGCCTGATAGGGTGGCATCCCCAAAGAAGTGTGATGCCCATTGTTATAGGCAAACTCCACTAAGGTAAGATACTCCTCCCACCGGGTCTGATGATCAATGACGTACATGTGAAGCATATCCTCTAACACCTGATTGACCCTCTCTGTTTGACCATCTGTTTTCGGGTGATAGGCTGTACTGAAATTGAGCTTAGTGCCCATAGCTGCCTGTAATGACTTCCAAAAGGAAGAAGTGAAAAGAGATCCCTGTCAGAAATAATCTTGTGGGGCACGCCATGAAGTCTAACAATGTCTCGTAAGAACACCTGTGCTACTGTTGGAGCTATGAATGTAGTACAGACTAGTGAAAAGTGAGCTACTTTGGTCAACTTGTCGACTGTCACCAAGATAGCATCATGGCGACGAGAAGACATAGGAAGACCAATGATGAAATCCATGGATATAGTATCCCACTTCCACTCTGGTCCCCATAGATATGGTGTAAACCTCGTGACGTCTCCTACTCAAGGCATCTGCAACTACGTTTTCCTTTCCTTTGATGTAGTGAACATCAAAATCATATTCGCACAAGAACTCCATCCATCTCCTTTGACGTGCATTAAGGTTCGGTTGTGTGAAGATGTACTAAAGACTCTGATGATCTGAATGCAGCTCGAAGTGATGACCTAAAAGGAAGTGTCTCCACCTCACAAGTGCATGCACTACTGCTGCGAGCTCAAGGTCATGAGTGGGATAATTAAGTTCATGAGTCTTAAGTTTCCTAGACTCAAAAGCTATGGCCCTACCATCCTACATAAGAACTGCTCCTAAAACCTCTAGTGAAGCATCTATACAACCCATGAAGTTAGCTATGGGATCTGGTACAACAAGGATAGGAGTGCTAGTAAGTGCCTTCTTGAGTTCCTAAAAGGCCTTCTCGCACTTCTCTGTCCACTCAAATTTCTTCCCTTTACGCTGAAGAGAAGTAATAGGGTGTGCAACTCTAGAGAATCCCTCGACAATACGTCGGTAATACCCTGCTAAGCCCATGAAACTCCTGACCTCTGTCACACTGGTTGGCACTGGCCAATCCATAATAGCCCTAATCTTTGATGGGTCAACTAAGATCCCATCAAGGAAAATAACATGCCCAAGGTACTTGACCTCTAACCAAAAGAAAGCACACTTTGACAAGCTGCCAAACAACTGGTTATCCCGCAAACACTGCAATACCTATTTTAGGTGCTCCTCATGCTCCTTCTCATTCCAAGAATATATCAGTATATCATCGAGAAACACAATAACAAAATGGTCCAGAAATGTATGGAACACCCCATTCATGAGGCTCATAAAAACTGATGGGGCATTCATAAGTCCGAATGGGACTACGGTGAACTCATAGTGACCATATCTAGTGCACAATGCGGTCTTGTGGATATCGCTCTCCACTATTCTCAGCTAATGGTATCCTGACTTCAGATCTATTTTGGAAAAGACTTTGGCACCCTGAAGCTGGTCAAATAAATCATCAATTCTGGGCAAAGGATATCGGTTCTTGATGGTTACTTTATTTAGCTGTCGATAATCCATACATAATCGGAGAGATCCATCCTTCTTCTTAACGAAGATGACTGGTGCACCCCAAGGGGATACGCTAGGACAAATATGACCCTTCTCAAGGAGTTCCTCAAGCAGTATTTTGAGTTCATTAAGCTCATTTGTGGTCATCCTATAAGGTGCTCTGGAAACTGGCTCGACTCCTTGTACTAGGTCTATATGAAAATCAATCTCTCTATGGGGCGGCATTCCCGGTAACACTGAAGGAAATACATCTGAATATCCCTTAAGGATAGGATGGTCGTCAAGTGATGTTTCTTTTTCTTCCTCTTCTCCTCTGTCACTGATAGTGATAGCAAAAAGCTGACATCCCTTTCGCATGCTCCACTTAAGCTGCATTGCGGAGATCATACGAAGAGACACGGGCCTCTGAATCCCAGTAATAACTATGGGTGAGCCATGATCATCCTCACACTCGATCTTTTTCAAGCGGCAATCCATCTTGGCTCTATGGGCATAAAGCCAATCAATGCCAAGTACGATTCCGTAAGATCCAAGTGGAGTCACTCTAAGGTCTACTAAAGTGATGGTCTTGCCAATCTGCAGATGACATGCCCTAACCTCTGATTCCACTAACACTCTAGCCCCTGAAGCTAATTCCACTTCCCAACTGACACCCTGTCTAGTTGCCACTAGCCTGCAACGCTCCACAACCAATGGAGATATAAAGGAGTCAGTAGCTCCTGAATCAAACAAAATAGATACATTGTTACCTTTGATCATACCTGTAGATTCAATAACCATGGCCTAATGCTCAGCCTAGCAGTTGTCAACCGTTGTGAATACCCTATGGGACCTGCCCATATCACCAACTGTCAGCTCTGAAGCAGCCATCCGCTGATTCCCTGCCACCTGACCCTAAGGGCAATCCCTCGCCATATGACCCATGGCTCCACACGTAAAGCAAGCATCCCGTGTCTGGAACTGGGTGCCCTAAGGCCTAGAGAAAGCCTGACCTTCTGTCCTATTGGATCCGCTGTACCCACCCCTGGAGGACTGCTGAGTCCTCGCCGGCTATGTGTACTGCCCCTGTGCTCTCTGATCACGTCTCTGTCCTTGAGTCTACCACTGTTTGGGCTTGGAGCTCTGCTGATACTGTGGAGGCTTCTGCCTCTGGTTCTGTGGTGTCTGTTGCAGAGAAGGGGGTTTGGAGAACCCCTAAGAATTTTGGTTATTTCCTTTCCAATGTGGTTTCTGGAATCCATAAATCTGAGGTGTGGGATTTCGGTTCTGAAACCGATCCCTATTGTCCTATGGTCTGACCTGAATTTCCTCGGCAATCAGTGCCTTCTCCACTGCAACCCGAAGGCTCTCTAGAGCGGACATCCTAACAGGCCTGGCTATACTGGCATTTAACCCTCTAATGAAGTGGTTTACAAGAAGTTTCTCATCCTTTAGATAATCTACATAAGGTAACAGCTCAAAGAATTTACTCTCATACTAGGTTACTGACAAGCCTTTTTGTTGGAGATCATGAAATTCGTCTATACGACGCTGCCTGAAGTGTTCTAATAGGTACCTCTCATGGAACCTCTCTATGAATATCTCCCAAGTGAGAGTATCAGGAACTAATCCGCATTTGTACTCTTCCTGTCTCCACCAAGTGGAGGCCGACACTCTCAGTAGATGAACTGCGACACGTGCTTTTAGGTTGCTCTCGTAAGAACGCAACGCAAAACACCTCTCAAGACTCAAAATCCATGCCTCGGCCTCTACCCCATCGGTAGACCCTCCGAAGGATGGTGGCTGGAGGCGCATGACCTCCCTGATAAGATCCCCTGGATCCCGACGAGCTCTCTCAAAATAAACTGGTTCCACCGCTGGAGGTGGTCCTGGCATATGCACAGACTCTGGCTCATTTCCACCCTGACTCTCTACAGGAATAGGAGTTGGGCTCCTGCTTCATTCTCTATCAACAGATCTATGATTCCTAGAGTCATGACTTCTAACCTGAGGGTTCTCTGCTGGGATCCTTTCCTGAACTATGCCAATAAGATTCTGTATTGCTGCTAAGAGGTCTCGGTTAGGTTCATTTGGCTATTCGGGAGGTGCTCCTGGGTTCTCTTTTGGAATCGATGCCTCCCTCACTACCTCTTCGCGTGCTATGCGCACATGTCTAGGACACCATCCGTGCTTGCGAGCTTGTCGCATTGTCGGAGGCATCCTAAGAGGAAAATAAGGCAAAATAATTAATTAATTTCTTTTAGAATAATATTAATTCAATTAAATTTAAATGTCTTATAAAATCAATTTAACAAAATAATTTAAATAATCTAAGGTGAAACGTAAGTGGAGTAAGGTTCCTAGTGTGGAAACCTTACTCTGATACCAAAATGTCATGCCCAAAATTTAGGGCAAAAACGGAATTTTTTTTTTTTTTTTTTATAACTAACTAAATAATGTTAAGTTCACTAACACAAACACACTACGCAATTTTGGTTTTAACTATGTTTAAAACAATCATTTCCTACTATTTAAATAGCAGAAAATAAATTAAGATTAACTACGAATTAGAATAGACTAGCTCATTTTTGCTCAATCTAATTAATTTTATAATTAAATATCAACTTCATAATATTCTGATTTTAAATATTCAAGCTATTCAAATTTTAAACAAATAATAACTTTATTAATATTTATTTCATGAATACCTAAACCTATTTAAGTTAGAAACAAATAATAATTTCATTAATAATCAGCCCATGGACTTCTCAATAAATTTAAATTTAAAATAAATATGGACTTCACTAATATTTAAACAAGTCAACTTATTTAAATTTAAAGTCTAATGTTAATTCATTATAATTGGATTCATGGCATTTCAATTCTCTTTGAAAATTATAATTAAATAATTCCACCATACCTATATGTAAATATAATTAATATTATATAAATATAATATTAATATATTTTAAAACCTAAATGGGTTTACCAAGCAAACCCTAACCCTTATTAAAATCTATAAAATAGTCCCCCCCCCTATTTTATTTTAATACTCATTCTTCATTTATTTACCCTAGCCCTAACCGGCCTAGGGTTTCATCTTAATTTATTGTTATGTTGCAGGGTTTAAATGCAGGTCGGCGGCCGAATTAACAGTGGCGGCCGAATTGGTGGAGGCGGGGAAATGGGAGCGGCGCCGCCAGTGGGACGACCCACTGTGAGGGTCGCGGCCCACACAGTGGCCTTGGCCGCTGTGTGTGTCGCGGCCCGCACAGTGGCTGCGGCCACTAGTGCATTCCGCGGCCCACACAGGGAGTCGCAGGCCCTGTGCATTCCGCGGCCCACACAGAGGCTACGACCTCTATGTTGGTCACGGCCCACACAGGGTCCGCGTGCCCTGCGCGGCCATACCCAAATAAGTCTCACTCTTTTTTTTTTTTTTTTTTTTATATATAATATATATATATATATTTTCCAATATATTTTACATGCAAATTTTTATTTTTTAAACAAAAAAACAAAGGTAATTCATTAAGTTTAATAAATCTATATATATATATATATATATGGGTTTATATCTACATTTGTTTCGCAGGTAAATGGTATGATATGTTTTATGTATATGTATATATAAATATATACATGAAATCTACATGTATATAATTATATATATTTATATATAGCTTATATTATTATTTCTTTTCTTATAATAAAACCGAATTCATGTTAGATTCTGATTTAGATATCAATTTCTGAAACTAACTATTGCCAGTATTTAAAATAACTGTCTATCTTTCTAAAGTAAATGGAAGATTATTATCCTGAAACTATATTGCACTTTATTGCTTTTACAGAAAATAGAAATATAAAATTTATTTTTAATCTATAATATGCATGCAAATATAATTTATGTCTTTCCTATTTTATTTTATTTTAAATGCCTAAGAATGGAATAAATTTCCTACTAAACTATTTATCATAACACATCGGATATACTTTTTTTTTGAACTTAGGGAATACATAATTCTTTTCTGCAATAAATACCTGTATTGATTCTGTAGTTACTACAGCAACTGAATAGGTATTCTTATTAAAATCTAACAACAACTACCACTCATATTTTCTACAATTTAAATAAAGACAAATTCACAGATAAAAAGAAAAACATAGAATTAAATAAAACTGATTTTCATATTTCAATGACTATTGCATGCAATTCAAAAGTATTTCTTTTCAAATAGAAAATAGGAATATATCTAATTTTTTACAATATTAAAGATATTCTGCAAAGTTTACAAGATGTTTCTTTATTTAAATACAATAATTAATCTCATGTCTATATTTCGAATTTACAATTAGCCTCTCATTCCAAAGAATGAGGGTGTATTTCTCCTTTTAAAACTAATAAATACAATTGCAATTAATTTCTACAACAATAATCTTCTGCAACTTTTCACTTGTCCTATTCTTTTCTCCCGACAATCCTACATAATAAATCACAAATATGACCATGGAGTGCTCACCTCCCAGCCTAGGCTAACTGGTAGCCACCCCCGAGCTCGGAGAACCAAGCCCCTAGACGGGATACAAACATGCAAACACATAGTAGACAGATTGCACACAGATTTCAAACACACACCCATCCCGGCTACACTGCACCACACTTTGGTGATGGCCTTTTTAAGGGTGGTAGTGGACCAATACCCTGAGGAGAACTACAAGTATGGAAAACATGTAGCCACCTCATGGCATAACAAATACATCAAGAATTTCAACCCCTTATTCCTTATGCCCCCCAAGGCATTCTAGCCTTATATCCCTCCTTATGACCCCCATTGCACAAACAGGCCATGCAGCAAGGGTCACACAAAAATCCCTTGTGATCACTCTCATAACGAGAGTCTCTCACTTGAGGGTTGTCACTGCTACCACCCACAAGATCCTCCTCTCTCCCAAGAGTAAGAGGTCTTGAAAACTCCCAAAAACACATACAAAACAATATACAAAAATACCAAGTCAAATTTCCAAAAAGGACATACAAGAAAAACAGATTTCTTACACCAACATACTTTCAACCACATGCAAAAAGAATTCATTTTAAGAATAATGTAACCAACCTTAATCTGCCCAAAGGTAGGATAGTATTTGAGGAAGAGCTGCCCAATTCCACAGATCTTCTTCTTCTACCCTTAGCCAAATTTTACTATTCAAATTTATTCTATTCTTTTTCAAAAATTCTCTTGTCTCCAAAAATGGAGAGTGGGTGATCACCCTCAAATTTTCAAATTCTTTCTTAAGAAGCTCCTTCTCCCAGTTCTCACAAGTTTCTAAAAACTAAAGAGGAAGGTAAGACAGAATGGGAAAGAGAACTCTCATTCGAATAGGAAAGTTTACAACTAGGTTCAAACTTCTAATTTCAATTTTCGCACAACTCAGAAAAGTCAAATTTTAGAATGTCTAAAAGGTCACTTAGGAGTAGAAACTTGCCTAAAATTACCCCTACCCTTAGGTATACCTTATGGGCTTTAGGAAGCCCTATTAAACTACCCCTAGGTGTTCATTTAACCTATTTTAAACCCCTCTGAAGTTTATTTTCGGGTCAAACATATGTTGACCTCTCCAAAGATTCTTTTCCCAAGATATTTATGACATCACATTACACTAAATGAAAAAGCTATAGTTGAACACTTTCCCACCAAGAGACAAAAATAAAACATTTAAACTTAAATCCACACATGTGTCAAGTGACACAAATAAAACACTTTTACAATTTAAAACATGAAATCGTCTCTTGTGGATTTTACACAAGTAAATTAAATATACTTAACACACATGCAGCATATACTATTACGAATAAAATACAACACAAACGGGGTGTTGTCTCTCTAGATAGACAACCCCTGGCTTACGAACATACATAAGTCTAGGTTTGGTTCTCCGTAATATTCCCATGGTCATATGGATAACTTCCTGCGCATCTCAATTTACACATTAGTACTTTCAAATATCCACATATAATATAATTCAAAGGAATAATAATACATATCATCACTTGCATACAATTTACATCTAAACAAATTAAATACATATTTTATCAAGCAATTTCATCCTAATTCACATAAACTTAACCATACATCATAGTTCTATTATCATAGTAAAGTCCTGCAAATTCAATAATGACATCTATCATCACAATATCATCTTATCTAACAATCATGTAGTGTTCTATCTCATAAAGCATATAAGTAAATCATCAAAATATAGCAATGTTGTCCAAATCTTGAAATCATATAAGTTCTAAGTTTCAAAATGCATCAAAATAAAGTATCCATAATAGTCTAAATATAAAATCCACTGAAATGTCAGACTGAGTCGAGGTGAGGCCTCACACCCTATATATATAGACATGTCTTCTCTTCATCCATCCATCTCTTTCCCTTTCTCTCTTCCCCATTTCCCTCTTCCTAGACCTTTATATCTCTATATATTTGCCTTTCCATCTCTCCATATTTCTTCTCCTTCTCCATATTTTCTTGTCTCTTTATCTATCCTCTCCTCTCTATACCTCTCTCATTATCCATCTCTCTCCCATGCATACATGATCTTGTGCCCTCTATATCCCTCTTGTGAACATAACATGGGTCTATTAGTAATGAATCTTGATTATCTTCCTAATTCATAGATTTGGTTTAATTTATATGTGGATCCTTATAAGTGGATGCATAGTTGATTTGAAGCTATCACTTCTTCATTGAGACATTTGTTGCACAAACATCATTTTCTAAATGGCCTACCAATGGACTTCATCTACTAAACAAATGTATGCAAAAGATAGACCAATTTTCATAATTGACCTTCTACATATTCATGGTGTACCCATTAATTTTATTTCTATTGAAAAGAGAGTTGTTTTTTGGATTCACATTGCATCCAAATAGGTTAGTTTCAATTTTCTTTAAAATTTAATTATTAAATGCATAAGCGAATAAGTGAAAAAAATAAAAAATAAAAAAAATCCATATAGTTGAAAAGTATATATATTTTGTAAGTGTGGAAAGGTCATTCCTAATATTTTTTCTCTATCCATTTTTCATCTTATTTTGATTATTTGTCTTTGAGGAGACATAATAAATTAGTGCATATTGGGTGTAAAAATTGACATATAACATGTTTGTAATTAGTTTTTTGAGTTAATGTTGTCTAATTTGTGAATCATCTTTCATGTTTGTTGTTTACCATGCAAGTCAAAATCTTAGTATAAAACTAAACAATGTGATTCTATGTTTGATTGGATTTATCATTTATCTTAAATTTAACAATCATTTACATGTTGAAATATTAATATAAATATTTAATAATAAAAATAATATTAATGATGGTATTTAATAATATAAAAAAATTAAGTAAACTTTAAAGTAAATAAATAAAAGTAAAAAAGACTAAAAAAAGTTTTATAGAAAATAAAATTAAAAAATAAAAAAACCTCATCATATAATAGTTGTTAATTTACTTCATATATATTACTATTTTATATGTATAACAGAGTGTCTTCAAACAATACTAAAACAAGAGACGCAATGTAGTTAGTTTAGAAAAGATACAAAGATAAAGATAGAGATGGGGATAGGTAGAGAGAGATATATATAAGGGTAGAGATAGATAAGAGAATGAGATAGGATAGTGGAAGAGATTAAAGAAGAAATATGGAGAGATGGAGATAGAGGAGCGAAGATGCATAGATATGAAGGTCTAGGAAGAGGGAGAGGGAGAGAGACTAATGGATTGATAGATAGGAGTCATTTCTAGAGAGAGAGAGAGAGAGAGAGAGAGAGAGAGAGAGTTCATGCCAATAGAGTCAGGATTAGGTGGCATTAGTTGTGTAATGTCCTATTCATTTAATGATAGTGCATAATTTGGAAGTGAGTATGTCCTAGCTTGACTCACAATGTCTAGTAGAGGGAATCTAACACATCAAAGATAAATGTAAATGATAAAGCTACAAGGTTCATATCTTGGACTATGATAGTGACCTAGGTGAAGCCTACACATGCATATTTAATATGAGGTGCTAGAAATTTATTAAGACCACTTGTCACTTTGTAAAGAGGGAGGAGGGAGGTAGGTAGAGAATGAGCCAATTATAACAATTATTAAAATAGATAAATAAAAAATTAAATTTATTTTTTGATTAAAAATGAAATGCAATAGAAATGTTAATACTAATTATATAATGGAATCTAAACTAACATTATGTATCATAATCTAATAATTATTAAAATTTTAAAAATAAAAATAATATATAAAAATTCTAAATATATAATTAACTATTTATAATTGAAGGAAATCAAAAAATCAAAGTTCGACAAGGTTAAAAAGAAAAAAAAATTAATTGAAAATGGAACTTATTAAAAAGGTCATACATTATCATATATATGCAAGCATCAATTACCATAAAACATTACAGAATCATGCAAATATTATTACAACAAAATTGAAATTAGCATTTATTGGAACGGACTCCTTTATTGCACTTTCTTGATAACTACAATATAAGTTAGTTAACAATTCTTAAGTAAATATATCAATTTTTATTGTTGAAGATAATTATTAACTATAAATGAGCTAGAAATTGATTTAATATTATTATTATGTTATTAACAAAAAAGAAATTTATGACAAAGTTCATGTTATAGGCATCTAGATAGTAATCATAAACTGACTTAGCTTTAAGAGATAAATTTTATAGTGTCCTGGCATATTAGAGTAAATATTGTAGTGGCACATTAAATATGTCTAGCACTTGATAATTAAGAGGTAGTACTTTTGAATCCTCTTTCACCTTTTATATTATTATGTGTCAGAATTAATATTATATAATATTTATACGGTAATGAATAGTGCACTCATGTATTAAGTTTTATATTTTGTTTTAATTTAATCCACAGAAGAATTGAGTGGTGAAAAGAATCGAGATGCAACAAAGTTTTCTATGAAAGGATATTTACTTTTATCGGCAGCACCTACGAATTTCCAGCATGAGAGAGGTCCCACATAATAGCTTATCAGTTAGTAAAAAATTATGTCACATATAATAACTTCACCTCACATTGACAATGACATTGATGTCATAGTAATAACTAGCAGTTGCATGGTTTATTTTCGTGCAACGGGAAGCCGATAGGCGATCAAGTATGCAAGGTTAAGGGCATGGGTAGTGTTTTGGTAACATACAATAAAAAGTTTTTGAACTTTATGAAAACAAAATATACAATAACAATTAGTATTAACAAAACATTTTTCAAAAATGAACATAAATATCAATTGTCAATTGCAATTATTTTATATTTATTGACAAAATAACATTCATAAAAAAAATGTACAACACTAAAAAGTATCATCCACAATTAGATGGTTTTTGAATAGGTATGCACTACAGTTGCACAACTCACAGTTAGATTTGTTAGTCTTCAAAATTCATATGCTGTTGAAAATGGATGAACAGTGTGATCTACAAAGAGATTTGTTAAAGTGACATAATATTATTCAACAACCCAAAAGCGAGATGTTCACAAGTGAATTTATATATAGCATTCATTATTATGCAAATTTTTATAGGCAGTGTGATATCAGAACTTCCAATATTTGGAAAGAGTAATTAGTCGTCAAGATTTAGTAGCATATGGTTGAACATTTAAGCAAAACATATCTAAAGAGTCTTATATTTTGGCATATATATAAGAAATCATAAATAAATATCATATTTATAAATTGTATGCATATTAATCAACAATGAGCACTCATAAACAAGATTTGGCCAACAAAAATGAAGAATTGTGCTTCAACACCAATGGTTTTTAATGAGATCTTCAAACTACAGTTCCAACATCAATGGGATTTGTATGTGTGTATTTCATAAAGGTTGAGATTTAGTGACTTACTATCACCAATACTTCCGCTATATCTCAAAATCTAATTCATTTTTGAGAAGATAGCAATCAAATTTCAAGTATGTACATCTTCCCTGCTTAATATAGATTCAAATGATATGCATAGAAAGTATCAGTGAACAATAGATTTATAAGAACATAGTTTGCTCTTGGTGATGGTAATCACTTGATGAATTTGTTGGAAAAATTTCAAACAGTACAATTGTTATTGATTGTTGGTAGACTACAAAAATCTTAACGTAATAACTTGTTTGTCTATATCAAAGCGTGCAATGTCTATTTGGCATGCATAAGCCAAGCAATGTTGAGAATTCCAATGAATTACCCATTGCAAATGGACAAATTTTGCAATCTATTTGTTTGGAAAATGGTTTGGGTTATAAGCATCTCAGTTTGTTTGAAAAATGGTTATGGTTAGACTTTTTTTTAAGAAATCTTGGTTGTGGTTTGATTGTGAGAATGATGACTTTCAATGAGTGTGAGGCCAACACATTCTCTAGAACCCAACAAATACAATTTGCTTGAATATTTTGGAAATTGTGATTTACAATACCAATGAATAGTTGGGTTTGGTAATATTGGAATCCTTTCACCGAATTGTTGATCTATTATCTAAATCTCAATGAATAGTTCATCAGCATAAATTTCATTCCTTATCTACCAAATTGGGTGTCAACCCAAAAGCTTTGTTATGCTTCAGTCAATCACTCAATACAATGCTAAAGTCTGAAAATGTAAAAGGAGCCCATAGCATGAAAACTTGCGAAGGAAACATAAGTTGTTGTTCAGGCTAGAAGAAATTAGTGACAAATGTGTGGAAAGGCAAGAAAGAAAATATAGTTTGAAATAGAAACAGACCAAAGAAATATAGTTATGCAACAGGGAAAGATGATCTCCAATGTGGATGGGAGAAATACAAAAATTCATGACGGAGGTAAAATAAAAACAGTGTTGGTAAAAAAATCAGTGAAAGAGAGAAGCGTATCAGACAATCCTTAATTATTAAGGTTTTGGTACCCCATTAAAATAAGGGGGTTTGCATCACTACATGTTATTTACAAGTGTAGCACTCTCTAAGAGTACTATTGGTGATACTTGGCAAATCCTAAACATACACAACAACATTTAGAAAAGCCTTAAAAAGCACAATTTTGCATGATGATCAGGATTGTAAGGTTGTGCAACTATAATATAATTATCATGGGTCTTTGTGTCAGGAAATAATCACAATTGGTTCTAAAATTGAAACACAAAATGTCCACACAAGGTTTTCTACCAGATAGGGTTATATTTGCATCTTTGTTGCATAGTTCATGTGACAAGAATAGACTAAGCAACATGAATAATTCTATGTAAAAAAAAATGCAATTTTTTCTTTTGAGGAATTTCTTGTATACAATAACAAATAAAAACAAAAAACTAAATAACCAATTCAACATTACCAAAATTTACAAAAGAAAATAAAAACAAATGCACAAAGAAAATGGTATAATGAATTTGTTAAGATAAGTTAAATAGCACCTGCAGGAGACATGGAGACATTAACAAATTGGGAATTATTGATGTGGATGTGGAAGATTTGGGTGAAACTCTAACGAGCAATTGCCTTTAAATGATTTCATACTTTTTACATTTGAGAAATGCATGGGGATTTTATGCAGGATTAACGAACAAGTTAGATACTTGTATTCTCTATTGTTGTGCATCTATTTTTGGTTGCAGGTTTTAGGTGAAAGTAGAATTACCTAAAACCTATCACAAGGATTGTGTTTGTATTCATGTTCAATTTTGGCATGGGAAAAATTTGGAAAAAGTTCATTAAGTGATATAGTTTAGGAAAAAATCGCATTTGATTCAAATAATATAAAGTCACAATAAAGGGTCCAACCTCTGCTTGTGTAAGGAGGGAAAGCACTCAAAAGGTGAAACCTAAGACCATTGTTGGTGCTAGTTCTTTGGGCCCTATGTATATAGTTAAGCTAGATTCTGTTCAACCAGTAGCTAAACCTTGAAGCATTGATGACTACTATGTGGCATTGTTAGAGGACATGAAGGCCCATGGTGCACTTGATGATGAAAAATGATACAATTCCTATTTAGATTATGTTTAACCGCTCTCAAGTTCCTATGATAGAACAATTGATTAGTACAAGAAGTGTACATATTATTGACCAATGCAATACACTATATTTTGGGTGATTTGTAAGAGAAGTCTTCAAGATTATTGATGTTATTGACAACTTTTGATTTACTCAACTAATCTTGTTAATCAAATTTTATCCAAAGATGTTATATAACTGTAGGGTGGCAGGGTTGCCTTGTTCTTCGTTATTGCTGCATTTATGTGGGAATTCTAACACATGTTGAGTACAATTTAATTTTAGTTCAATGCCACCATCCATAGTTCCATCAGCAAGTGTTACAAACAACGACTACTCTTTCATGATAACAATTCTGACATTTATACTCAAGGTTTCACTCTATGTTGATTTTTTTACAATATGCTATTTGGGTTGTTTAACAGATGTGCTTTGACAAAGAAAATGTCAAAGTCCTACAATACTCCTTGATATTGCATTGGGAGAGTTTCTTTGTACCTGCCATTTAGCATATTGATGTGTAACATTATGTTTAAAATGTTTTAGAAACTCGTTATCTTATTTGGAAGATGTTCATGATGGGCAACATGGATAAAAGTGTATACACCTAAAAATGGTCTGAAGATAGTTAATTAAATTCTCAGATATTTGATTAATTCCCCTTCCTAATTAATTGAATTCACAAGCAATTTAATTAATTTCTCTATTCATCTACTAGTAAATAAATCTAAATGATTTATTTATATAGTTCATCTCACATCCCCCTTTGATTATTTAATACTAAATTAATTAATGTCTCCCCATATTAATCAATTCTTCTAATCCCTAATTAAGATTAACAAACTCAAGTTTGTTGAGATTAATTACCATTTTCCAATTATTTGAATTTCTAAATTCAAATGAGCACATGGCTCCTAACTTTAACCACCCAACCTAACCATCCCCTAACTTAACCCAGTCAATCTAATCTTGGGTCTAACTAAACCTATCCTATCTTGCACATTCTAACCTCCTTATCCTAACCTCTCATGGTGTGGATATTCTCTCCTTGAGACACATGGCACTTTTGCCACATGTCTCCTCCCTTGGACACTTGCCCTCTCATGAGCAAGGCTCCTTAACACTTGTCACCACAGAGATGACAAGTGTCCCTTCCTCCAACCTCTTCTCCAACTTCCTCAATCTTGGCCCTTGATATCTTTAGATCAAATCTGGACCATCAATTCTTGCCACCTCAGCTTTGGCCTTGGAAATCCTATAAATACCCCTCATTTTGGAGCCATATGGATCCCATCTCATTTCATCTTATGCATTGTTACTATAGGCATATCGATCTCATCTCATATCAATTTAGGCATCATTACTATAGGCAATTTGCATTTCGATTATCTAGTAATTAGATTTGGAATTGATCATAGCATGTTAATCTAGTTTCTTACATCATACATTTCATATCATCTCCATAATCAATCATGATCAATTAGCTACTCAACTCTTGAGTTGCCACTTTGGAGGTCATTGCTCTGTTGAGAGCCCATCAATCCAAGACCTTCAAGGTCCTCAAGAATAGAGGAAAATGGGACATTTCAAGGAAGGCTTATGGTTTGCATCTTTGATTTAGTTTTTCAATTAAGCTTTTCAATTATGTTTTTATTGTCTCATTATATGTGTATGTCTCTTATAATAACCACATTTTTAGCATCACATTAATTGGCGCCCACCGTGGGGCCTAGCCCCTTTGAGCTTTAACAAGTTTTCTTGTAGGAAATTTCATTGGCATGTTGATTAGCTCTTTTGGAGTGCAGATTAGCTCTCTTGGGCTCCCGAATCGCATTTTTGGCATCTTTTGTGGCGTTCCGGCACCTCAAATGACATTTATGGGAGATTCCTCAACTCTGTTTTTAAGTTTTTCTGTACTTTAGTGCTTTCAGTCTGTACTTTAGTGCTTTCAGTCTGTACTTTAGCATTTTTGGTATGTATGGTGGCATTTTTGGCAAATTTATCAGCGTTTTTAGTTTGTTTAACAACATTTCTGGTTTGCAGAACAACATTTCTGGTGTGCAGAGCAGCGTTTCTGGTGTGCAGAGCAGCGTTCTTGGCACATATGATGGCGTTCTTGGTCAATTTGATGGCATTTTTAGTTTTTTATTAATTTTGCAAATATTGTATGTTGCATTCCTCATTTCTGCTTCTAGACTATCATTTTCCCGAACCTAATTTGCATATTGTTGGTTTTGTAGGTACTTATTTCGCTATGAAAGACCGGAGTTATAAACTATTTTGCCGCCAAAGAATGCAATATAAACTACTAACTTTGTTTGCAGCCATGGGATTTTGCACTTATATTTGTTAAATTAGGCACATAGACTAATTACAATGGAAATGAACAAACATGTCTTACGTGTCTTGATGATAGGCGAGTATGCTCTCACCTTTCTTAGGTGATCAGAAAGCTAGACTCATCCTTTGCTTTCAATTGCATATCTTTAGAGGGCCTGTCACAGTGGGAAAAAGTAATCGCCCTGTGAAAACGACCCAAGTGAGTACAGCTGGACCTAAGCATTCCAACTCACTATAATAAATAGGTCTCTAATGATTAAAGTCTCAAAGAATGGGATTATTTGAGTTTTCTCTTTGAGATCTCTCATATTGGGCATTTTGTAGGGCCTCGCGGTATCAATCACGTTTACGTGAGGGTGAATTCACAAAACTGGTTCCCACTTTTGCCAACGAAAGAATTTGGCGAAAGTGGGAATTTCGGATTTGACAATGTTCGAGCGAAACATAAATGTTCGCTCGGACTACCCCTGGGAGTCCGAGCGAACACTGTGGTTCGAGTGAACCCATTAAAATATCGATATTTAATGGGTTCACTCGAACCCCCCGTTCGCTCGAACCCGTGGCAGTTAGGGTTTTTTTTAAAATTTTATAAATATCGAAAATGACAGTTAAAAGGTCATTGTTACATTTGACTTTTTCTGTCTGGTGGGGGTTAGATCAAACCAGTCGTCAGCATCACGTCATCGAGCATTGTCTGCAGCAATTAGCATCTTTCTTATTTCAGTTTTCGACCCTTGTTATATCAGGTGCACAAAATAACCCTTTGTTTGGTTTAATAATGTCTTTTTTTATTAAATTTGTAAATAATTTATTTGTTAATTTAATTTTTTAATTAAATAATTATATATAGTTATTGGTTTTGAACATTTTAGAAAAATGTTTGATAATTTATTGTTTTTCATTATTTTAGAAAAATGTTTGATAATTTAATATTTTGATTGAAATGTGTAAATTTGTTTTTAAAATTACGTAATTGTATAGATGTATATTTTTTTCAACATTTTAAAAAATTGTTATGAAAAACATAGAAAACTACCCTGTAGTAAATCAGATCTTAGAAAAACATTAGCAAAAAAAGAAAAACGTTAAAAAAATTAATTTAAATAAACATTAGAAAATTTAGATACCAAATTTAAACAAATTAGACAAAATAAATTTCCTCTACAATGTGACCTATTTTCACATCCTATTACACGCACAACATGACCCCTTAAGACCACATATGACACTATACGTTCTCTTAGGAGGTCATAGACGATCACATATAATATAATAGTGTACATGTATGACATTCCCTTTAGGATCACATCTAGTGTCCTAAGGGGTCATACGTGGTTCTAAGGGGTCACACGTGTTATAACACATGCGGGACCCCTTAGAATCGCATATGACCCCTTATAAAATTGTAGGGTGAATGACATACCCCTTAGTCCATCAAATAGTGTCTTAACACATACGTGACCCATTAAAATCGCATATGACCCTTTATAAAATCAATCTTAGTGTGAACGACATATCCCAAAACCCATCACATAGTGTCTTAAGGGGTCGTATGTGGTCCTAAGGGGTCACGCATGCTTTAACACATGCGTGACACCTTAGTAGGTCACATAGGACCCCTTATAACATCCTACTATACATATGACATTCCCCTTAGGATCACATAGTGTCATAAGGGGTCATATGTGGTTCTGAGGGGTCATGCATTTGTTATAACATATGCATGACCCCTTAGAACTGCATATGACCCCTTATAAAATCCTAGTGTGAACGACATACCCCTTAGTCCATCACATAGTGTCTTAAGGGGTCCTATGTTGTCCTAAGGGGTCACGCATGCATTAACACATGTGTGACCCCTTAGTAGGTCACATATGACCCCTTATAACATCCTACTGTACATATGACATTCCCCTTAGGATCATATAGTGTCCTAAGGGGTCATATGTGGTTAGACCCACATATGACCCCTTATAAAATCCTATAACCACATATGACCCCTTGTAAAATCCTAGTGTGAACGACATACCCTTTAGTTCATCACATAGCGTCTTAAGGGTCGTATGTGGTCCTAGGGGCCACGCATGCATTGACACATACGTGACCCCTTAGTAGGTCACATGTATGACCCCTAATAACATCCTACTGTACATATGACATTTCCTATGTGTCCTAAGGGGTTGAATATGTGGTCCTAAGGGCTCATGCATGCATTAACACATGCGTGACCCCTTATAGAATCCTAGTGTGAACGACATACCCCTTAGTCCATCACATACTATCTTAAGGGGTCATATGTGGTCCTAAGGGGTCAACATGCATTAACACATGCGTGACCCCCTTATAACATCCTACTATACATATGACATTCCCCTTAGGATCATATAGTGTCCTAAGGGGTCATATGTGGTTAGACCCACATATGACCCCTTATAAAATCCTATAACCACATATGACCCCTTATAAAATCCTAGTGTGAACGACATACCCCTTAGCCCATCACATAGCGTCTTAAGGGGTCATATGTGGTCCTAAGGGGCCACGCATGCATTGACACATGCGTGACACCTTAGTAGGTCACATAGGACCCCTTATAACATCCTACTATACATATGACATTCCCCTTAGGATCACATAGTGTCATAAGGGGTCATATGTGGTTCTGAGGGGTCATGCATTTGTTATAACATATGCATGACCCCTTAGAACTGCATATGACCCCTTATAAAATCCTAGTGTGAACGACATACCCCTTAGTCCATCACATAGTGTCTTAAGGGGTCCTATGTTGTCCTAAGGGGTCACGCATGCATTAACACATGTGTGACCCCTTAGTAGGTCACATATGACCCCTTATAACATCCTACTATACATATGACATTCCCCTTAGGATCATATAGTGTCCTAAGGGGTCATATGTGGTTAGACCCACATATGACCCCTTATAAAATCCTATAACCACATATGACCCCTTGTAAAATCCTAGTGTGAACGACATACCCTTTAGTTCATCACATAGCGTCTTAAGGGTCGTATGTGGTCCTAGGGGCCATGCATGCATTGACACATACGTGACCCCTTAGTAGGTCACATGTATGACCCCTAATAACATCCTACTGTACATATGACATTTCCTATGTGTCCTAAGGGGTTGAATATGTGGTCCTAAGGGCTCACGCATGCATTAACACATGCGTGACCCCTTATAGAATCCTAGTGTGAACGACATACCCCTTAGTCCATCACATACTATCTTAAGGGGTCGTATGTGGTCCTAAGGGGTCAACATGCATTAACACATGCGTGACCCCCTTATAACATCCTACTGTACATATGACATTCCCCTTAGGATCATATAGTGTCCTAAGGGGTCATATGTGGTTAGACCCACATATGACCCCTTATAAAATCCTATAACCACATATGACCCCTTATAAAATCCTAGTGTGAACGACATACCCCTTAGTTCATCACATAGCGTCTTAAGGGGTCATATGTGGTCCTAGGGGGCCACGCATGCATTGACACATACGTGACCCCTTAGTAGGTCACACATGACCCCTAATAACATCCTACTATACATATGAAATTTCCTATGTGTCCTAAGGGGTTGAATATGTTGTCCTAAGGGCTCACGCATGCATTAACACATGCGTGACCCTTTGTAGAATCCTAGTGTGAACGACATACCCCTTAGTCCATCACATACTATCTTAAGGGGTCGTATGTGGTCCTAAGGGGTCAACATGCATTAACACATGCGTGACCCCTTATAACATCCTACTGTACATATGACATTCCCCTTAGGATCATATAGTGTCCTAAGGGGTCATATGTGGTTAGACCCACATATGACCCCTTATAAAATCCTATAACCACATATGACCCCTTATAAAATCCTAGTGTGAACGACATACCCCTTAGTTCATCACATAGCGTCTTAAGGTGTCATATGTGGTCCTAGGGGGCCACGCATGCATTGACACATACGTGACCCCTTAGTAGGTCACACATGACCCCTAATAACATCCTACTGTACATATGAAATTTCCTATGTGTCCTAAGGGGTTGAATATGTGGTCCTAAGGGCTCACGCATGCATTAACACATGCGTGACCCTTTATAGAATCCTAGTGTGAACGACATACCCCTTAGTCCATCACATACTATCTTAAGGGGTCGTATGTGGTCCTAAGGGGTCCACATGCATTAACACATGCGTGACCCCTTATAACATCCTACTGTACATATGACATTCCCCTTAGGATCATATAGTGTCCTAAGGGGTCATATGTGGTTAGACCCACATATGACCCCTTATAACATCCTACTGTACATATGACATTCCCCTTAGGATCATATAGTGTCCTAAGGGGTCATATGTGGTTAGACCCACATATGACCCCTTATAACATCCTACTATACATATGACATTCCCCTTAGGATCATATAGTGTCCTAACATACATATGACGTGTTAGATCTCTCTATTCTTGAATTTTTTATGTATGTCAAAGATTTAAATATGTACATGTACATTAGATCTCTCTATCTCTTTGAAATATATGTTATCTCTAGATCTGAAATATATGAACTCTCTCTCTCTCTCACTGAAATATTTGAAATTTTTACATGTATTTTTTGAAAATGAAAATGATCTCTCTCTCTCTGTCATGAAGATTTATATGTATATAATCTCTCTCTCTCTCTCTCTCTCTCTCTCTCTCTCTCGCATGAAAATGATCTCTCTCTCTCTCTCTCATGAAAATGATCTCTCTCTCTCTGCTTACGTATTTATTTTAACTTTATGACATGTACCTAAATAGATGGCATCCCAGGATATACCTTCGCAGGCTCCTGATCAGGATCCACCTTTGCAGGCTCCTGATCAGGATCCACCTTCACAGGCTCCTGATCAGGATCCACCTGCACAGGCTCCACATCAGGAGCCACCACAGCAGGATCCTCCACAGCAGGATCCCCCCTTGCCCGATATTGCCACTATTTTTCATTATAGTGATCGAGAGCTGCATAGGTTGAGGGCCATACTAGATGACCCTCATACTGATGGCGTGTACAAGAGTACGTGCACGTCTATTTTTGACAGTTTGCAGACATTGAGGGATCGCTTAGTATCTCATACCTCATTCTCACCTGAGGTTATAGAGGATATATATAGACAGTTGAGGAGTGAGGTGAGGGGTCCTCATTCTTTTGCTGATGTGGTGGGGGTGGTCTCGAAGGAGACCATCAAGGAGAGATGCTTCCCACAATATCAGGAGAAGAGTAAGGTGAGGGGATATCAGGTTACCAGATGTATTGACCCACAGGTTGCGTCACTGATTTACCCACGATTCTTAGCAGCCCATGGTCGTTATCCTAATAACGACCAGATTCCATTATACTTTGCACAGCAGGTATTTGCTGAGGTTCATTGTCAGATGAAACCAAACTACCTTGATATTCCGGGATATTATGGACAGGGGAGGGGCAGGATTGCTGATAGAGATGCATACCGTAGGCGTGATAGAGCTCCGCCTAGACACAGGGACCTTGTTGGCCAGAGATTTCCTGCAGTAGTCCCAGCCATGGCACCCATAGCAGATCACGTTGTGATTGCTTCTTAGAGAGAAGCAATTGATAGGATTGGACATATTGCATCAGCAGCAGCCACCATATCTTCTGACAGGGTGGGCAGATATATGATGACTCGACCACGTTCGCGATCATCCATAGATCATGCATCTTCTAGTCATGGGGGGGCTTCAGATTCAGATGATCGGTATATTTCTGCTGGCATCCCCTCCCCAGATGAGGTAGCAGCTATAGTCGGAGGTAGTAGACATGTACAGATGTCGCAGTATTTAGTCGAGGACCTACTACATGCTTATAGTTTTATTTCATCTAGACTTGGGATACCATTGGGTGATGTTAGAGAGGAGATTCTCAGAGATGTTCAGGCTACAGCGGCATCGACGCATACCCCGAGGTAGTCACAGCATTCTCATCACTCTACGCATGCTCCAGGCACTGACCCACCTACAGATCACTCTGTTGCTGCAGAGGAGGAGCTACGAGCTGATGAGCTCCATATCACAGATGAGGGCCGGTTGGATTCATGTGAGGAGATACGAGCTGATCAGGTACATATCACAGATGAGGGTTTGGACTCATTTGAGGATCAGCTGAGAGATTTGAGCCATACTGGATTTATGGACATGCTACTACAGTCAGACACTTCATCCACGATGCCCACTCATCTAGTTAGCCCCTTGCACTCCTCAGTGATACGTACAGCTAGAGAGAGATATACTGGCACGAGTGATGTTGTTGATATGATTACGGGACAGGATCAGTCTACTATACAGCCTACTCCAGGTGATACACAGGTATGTACATGTACATGTGCGTTTAAAATTTTAGAAGATATGTATACTTACATTGCAAATTTGTACCTAATAAATCTATATATATATATATAGATCTCATGTTTAATTTAAATAATCTAGAACTTTCTAAGTTTTAATTTGTAGATCATTTAAATTTATTGTGGACTAATCCTTAAATTGACAGTTAGCTCATGTCACTCCTTCCTTGAGCTCTGAGCATGTGCGTAGGAGAGATTCTTTAGATGCTGACATTAGTGTACAGGTTAGTTATGGTTTTTGGTATATATATATTTGATGTACATGCACGTCTAGAGAGATCTATATATATTATATTTAATATTTAAATAAATTCTACTTTTGCAGGACTCCCCCTCAGATGGTCGCTCAGTTCGTAGCCGACATGATGATCCCCAGTGTTGATTTGCTCCAGACTTTATAGCTCATTTACATTTATCTTTTTATATACTTTCATATTATATATATATTCATGCACGTACATGGAGTTTAGACTCTAGATTATACTTTATACCTGGTTTATGTTTGACTCTGGATTATACTTTATACTTTATACATGGAGTTTAGACTCTAGATTATACTTTATACCTGGTTTGTGTTTGACTAGAGCTAGATTATACTTTATACATGGAGTTTAGACTATAGATTATACATGTTATAAGTTTTATACATGTTTGATTATATTATATTTATACACATGTTTGATTATATTCTAGATTTATGTACATGATGTTTGATTAAATTAGATTTAAATACATGATTGATTAGATTGTATATTTCATGCATGTGTACAACGACTTGTTTAGACTCTAGATTATACTTTATACCTGGTTTGTGTTTGATCAAGATCTATTATACATGTTTGATTATATTAGATTTATACACATGTTTGATTAAAGATTAGATTTAAATTCATGTTCAAGATTAGATTGTATATTTCATGCATGTACAATGACTTGTTTAGACTCTAGATTATACTTTATACCTGGTTTGTGTTTGATTGATCTATTATACATGTTTGATTATATTAGATTTATACACATGTTTGATTAAAGATTAGATTTAAATTCATGTTTGATTAGATTGTATATTTCATGCATGTACAATGACTTATTTAGACTCTAGATTATTCTGTATACCTGGTTTGTGTTTGATCATCTATTATACATGTTTGATTATATTAGATTTATACATGTTTGATTAGATTAGATTTAAATACATGTTTGATTTTCAAACAAACTTGATTTAAATGTATTCAATTATAAATGTTTGATTTTCAAACAAAAGAGTATGTATGAAATGAACAAACTAAACTAAGATAGGTCATGTATTGAATAGTTCACATCCAGTACATGTATATTACATAGGTATGTATATTTGTAGGTATGTGAGCTTCTAGGTATGTATATTGTAGTTAAATAGTTCACAACATGTACATGTCCTAATTCCATATTAAATATATCAATTTTACAAATGTACATATTATGTATTCTAATTTAAATATGCATTTTTTAATTAAATACAAATACAATTACATACAATTAAACACGTGCACATTTAAATACATCCTAATTTGATATAATGTATAAATAAACTTAAAAAAATATTTATCCTAAATAGTTTCAAAACAAGTTACTTGAGATCTAGAATTTATCTTGAACTTTTACATTAAAATTCAATTCAAGTGGATTACTAAATTATGTATATATAGTTCATACCACATCAAGTGGTTCACAACGCTCTTCAATAACACTTAATATTTTGTCATGATCTTCACTATCTAGTCTCCACTTTTGAGTCCGCCCTCGACGTGGAACTGTTTGAAGAATTAGGCCAACAGCAATGACCAAGTGACTATACTGATATACCTTGTTATCAATTTGGTATTCAGTGAAATGAATCCCATGTTGAACAATTTTAACTTGTTTGAAATATGTCCCTTGCACTACAACTGATCCTGCATGTACATGTATATAAGAAACATGAGAAATTAAAAAAATTCACACAAGCGATTTGTATGTATGTACATATTCAAATCAGAACTCAAACCTGTGGGAAATGACATTCCATCACTCATCTCAGATTTTGATAACTTCTTTCTCTCTTCTGTGCAACGCAATAAATAATAACTAACACCTTCTATATTTCCATCTTCTTCTATGACTGCAAAAATATCTCCTGCAATTTGACACAATTTAAATAAATTCTAAGTTATATGTCATTTTTAAGGAAATGTTTACATGTGTACGTCATGTACATACATACCTTTTTTAATCAATCCTGAAATATGATCGTAATCACCAGAAATCAAAGGAATGTCTTCAAAGTTTTCATCCTCATTTGAATCCTCGTATGTGTCAGAAACATCTAGTGGCACCATTTTCCATTCACTAACATATCCAAGCTCTTGGTTCTTGCAATCAACATAGTTTTCGAAAATGCATTCAGAACAAAAACATGAATAATCTCTAGTGTATAATGTCCATGGGCGATTATCTGTACTCATGACACAATGCAAAGATCTTGTCCTCTCCACACTCTTGCATCCATGCATTGATTTTCTATCCACATCTGTAAAATGTACATGTGTACAAGAATACATACATGTAGATCAAGTTGTTAAATTAAAAAAAAATAGAATAAAATACTAAAAGAGAACACGTACCGGTTATCTCCCAAAACACTCTATATGGAATGGGCTTATATGTTCTTGATGATGATTCCCCAGGATAATTAGGTTGTTCAAAGTGTTTCTTACACCATTCAACAACATCATGTGCATTTTCTATACGTTCTCCTGTGTACTTTATTTGATGCTTTCTTATAGCACGTTTGATACAAGCTCCTGCACCATCATGTTCACCCTTTCCATGACCACTCTCAAAAAAACTCCAAACATGTGGTATTTTGTCATTTCAATGATATCTACATAGTGCATAAAATGGCCTCGAAGATTTGAATTGTGCCGCACATCCATCAGACCAAACAAAATGTTTAACTATTGTTATGCCTCTATCTTTCAAATATTCAAAAAACTTCTTAAAGCAATGTTGTACAAAAAGTGTGTCATGCTCCTTATCATCACTGATATAGAAGTGGTACTCTTTCTTAATGACACGATTTTCAAATGTACTATCAACACCATCTAAATTCATCTGTGCATGTCGATAACACACATGCACGAAAATAGTGATTTGCTTTGAAAAATAATACTCTGATTGAATCTCTTTTTGATGCACAAAAGAGTAATTCTCTGCGAAGTCAACTACAGATAAAATAGTTCCAAGTGGGAAAGTGTCTCTTAATCTTTTAAATTGTTCTGCTTGCCACTTGGCAAAAAAACCATGGCATATGTATGGTTTTATCAACTTACGAAAATTTTCCATAAATGTTCCAATAGGTATTTCTTCTTCTACATAATCTAGTCTTGTAGATTCCTTTCCAAATTTTGTTTCAATTTTTTTGTACTTATAACTCTTGCAATTTACCATCTTCCTCATGTCAGTATCTTCATCTCTCAAAGGCAATTTAGCCAAGTCCCCGCATGTTCCACAAATTCCTCTTATGCAATTTATTTGACCGGTTGCATTATCATCTGATTTATCACATAAGATGGATGCTATAAATTGACTTGTTCGTTTAGGAGGAGCATTTTCATAACCATCATTATCTTCTCTAATCTTTCGAAACACCTGACAGTACAAGTCAAATTCGATGTGATAACGACAACAACAAGTTTCGAAAACTTTGTTTAACTTCACATAATATGGCCTTAACCGTTCAAACATGGTTTGTCCAATCTTTATATGAGGGTTTGTTTTAGTAAACAATACATACAATTCATGTTTTGTTGTGTCTAGCCAATGTTTTACATGGAGATCATAACGATCAGGACCAATCCTTTGCTTGATAACATCTCTACTATTTGATGAAGGGCGAGTATTATCATTCCAAAAACTTGTCACAAAGTTCCTAACAACATCTTCAATTCTATCAGAACGAGGAGCTCTACACATAATTGCCCAATTCCCTTCTGAGGTAGTATCATCCAAAATCTTTCTCCTTTTAACATATTTAGATATTGTCCTTCTACTAAAACCAAACTCAGATGACAGTGAAGAGATTTGTCTTTTTTGAGGCAATCTTTCATTTACTAAAGATGTCAACATCACTCTTCTTGAAATGGTCTTATCTAGTTTTCGAGATTTTTTACCAATGTTCACCAAACCTTTCTTAACATTATCAACAATAGATTTTTGTAGCTGAGAATATTTCCTCTTTTGATTTGTTGTATCTATACCCAACAATTTCATTGGATCTATTAAGTCTTTATGAGTAAGTACAATTGATAACAATTGAGCTTTTTCTAGTGTAGTATCAAGATTGTTGAAATGCGACATTATTTCTTTTGCACTTTTATTCATTGACCTCCTTTTAGTATGTCTAGGTTCTTCACTGAGACGTTTCAACTCATCCACATCCATTTCAAGTAAATGATCTAAATTTTTATAAGAAATATTTCTCTTCACCTGTTTAGCTAGATCCACAATATGCTCATCCATATCAGTGGTAGGAGGTAAGGAGCCTGACCCCTCTCCTTCAAAGGTCTCCATTGGTTCAACTTGGACAATCTCCTCCCTATGTTCATCAACTATATTGTGTTCTTCAACAGGTTCATTTGCCCGTTCTGCACATAATTTAAGAGTTTGTGTAAGGTTCTTGAATTAATCAGAGATTATTCAATTAGGATTAAGAATAGGGGTGAATTTGGCTTAAAGCTTTACATGTTAAAATTAAAGCCCATTCAATTTGGTTTATTAAATTTAAATACTTTTTTAAGACCTTATTGTTATAACTCTAATTAAATTACTTGTTTAGGTTTAAAGTTCAATTTGTTCTCAGGTTAGGATTAAAGTTCAATCTCTAATTTTGAGCACTAATTTAACACATAAAATAAAATTTTGATAAATTAGAAATTCCAATTTTGAAAATTAAAAGTACAAATATTTTGATGCATGCATACGATAACTTAGGTGACCTCATATTAATTTGTTATGGACCATAATGTAAGTGGACTATAATTTGTCACATGTGAGTATATTTAAGACCTATTATTGCATAATAGACCTCCTAATCTGAAATGTTTTTGCATGTACGTGAAGTTGAATATAAATAGTTCACCTAAATTATTCAACATGTTTAATAGGAGAAAAATGCAATTACACAACAAGCAAGTTGATGGAAATTGAAATTTGCAAATACACATGTATTATCTCAAATTAATTATGTTTTCCAATTAAAACAAAATTATTTTTAATCCTATTAAAAATATTAGATAAAAAATATTGAATTCTAATTAATTGATACGTAATACATATTAAATTAAATATCTTCTTTGTTATAAATTTATGTCACATTTAAGAACTATAATCAATGTAATAGTCCTAATAGGCCTTATTATTAAAATCAATATGACCACATTTGAAAAAACATTTCACAAAATTAATATGCTTAACTACCCTTAAGACAAATATATTATGTGATATTAAAGGACCTATCACATGAAATTACTTGTACATGTAGATTAAATATTCAATATATATAATTTAGAACCTAAAAATTATGACATAATAGGTCTTATCTATTATAAATGAACTTAATTATATAGGAGAAAAATGCAATTACACAACAAGCAAGTTGATGGAAATTGAAATTTGCAAATACAAATGTATTATCTCAAATTAATTATGTTTTCCAATTAAAACAAAATTATTTTTAATCCTATTAAAAATATTAGATAAAAAATATTGAATTCTAATTAATTGATACGTAATACATATTAAATTAAATAGAAATAAAATTAAAAATACATACTTGCATCATGATATCTTTGTCTTCTTTGTTCTCGATATCTTTCTTCCGTTTCGGGAGAATAATTCCTTGCAGTCTTATTTTGCCTTCTCTTCTTGTTCCCCATGCTTTTACAAAAAACCTTCAAATTATTCGCTTTCAAAATAATTTTCAAATATCTTCTCTCATCCAAAAGTGCAAATTATTTTAATCATTTGAGTGATAAAAAGCGAAAAAAAATTATAGATATTTATACGATTCCACAAATGAAAAAAAAAATGAAAAATGCGTCGGCCCGTGTTCGAACGAAAGCCGACAGTTAAAAATTGTTGGGTTCGCTCGAACATGGCAGTTACCAAAAAATGTGTGCCGAAATTTAGCTCGGGGGTTCGAGCGAATGGGGGTTCTCTCGAACCCACTTTGGTTCGAGCGAACCCAATCCGATCGAACATGTGTTCGATCGAAACCCCAAAATTGGAAGTTTCTCCCAAAAAATTTCAGAGTTCTGAAGAATTAATGACTTCGGAGCTCTGGTTTAGTACACGAATGAAATAATCTTCATAACCCAAAAATATTAGATGGTAGTACTCGAAACAAGCTTTCCAACGGATATAATTTTGTTATATTTTGAATTTATTATGTTCTTGATTTTTTAATTTTATTAAAAGTTGGTTTTTAAACGAACATGAACTTCTCTGTTCAACGCATTGGGAAAAATAAGAAACTAATTCAAAAAAATTTTGAAAAATATCTATGCCCTTGGTATTGATGTCTTCTTTCTAACAAAAAAAAAAAAATTGAATTTCGATTTATATAGAACAAGTTATGTGTTCAAACGTAAACCTATGTTTGAATTATGACTAGTCGGACTTCAAAACTTTATAAAATGAAAAATATTGAACATATCACTATAAAACCAAATGCATGCCCTGGATATTGATGTTACAAACCAAAATTCGAAAGAATTGAGTTTTTATCATTTATAGAAAAAAAGTTATGCGTTACGGAAGGCACATCACTCTTAAAAAATGTAGTTTGTTGTAAAAAACTACTTTTCGAGGGAGATGGAAAATTTTTTAAAAAATCTTTCAAAAAAATTTGAAAAAAATGTATATAGAATCTACAAACAAAATGCTAGAAATCACTAATTTACATCATCTTCAAATTTTTAATAGTTTAAAAGTTATAGTTCTCGGAAGTTGAAGATTATTTTAAAAATGTACATCTCAGTGTCAAAAGTGGCAAAAAAGTGGGAACCATTATTGTGAGTTCACCCGTGACTACAGCTTGTTTCGGTACCTTGTTGGGCTATAGGCCTCAATCATGCTTGTGTGACTTCAAGGAATAATTTCAAACGGAAGTCCTGACTAAGAACCATAAAAATAGAAGCTACCTGATTCACCTCCGAAAGGGTGATAATCTTTGTGCAAGAGAGATAGTAACTCTCCCAAGACACTTGCCATATCGTGCCCCCATTAGCATTTGGAGTCGGATAATACGGTGTTGAGAATCCATTGCGTGAGACTCAGTAGCCATATTTTGATTAGCTATTGGGTGTGTACCTAAGTTAGCAAGCAAAGGTTTTCATTCTCAGCCAATCTCCTTAGGATAGACTGATTGATGTGTTTTTAATTGTTAAAAACCTTTGAAACAAAAAATATAATCTGATTTCTGTGTTTGTAAGTCAAGTCAAGATATCATCCATTAAAATAAAACAAACATTGAAAACTCAAACTTCAAACTGTCAAATTCACAAGTTTTGCAGCAAATTAGCTCTTTCAGTCCAAACAGTCGCATCTATAGTCCAAACAGATGCACATATAGTCCAAACAATCTCACATACGGTTCAAACAGTCGCATTTACAGTCCAAACATTAGCATTTTCAGTCCAAACAATTGCTCTTTCAATCCAAACATTAGCTTTTATAGTTCAAACATTAGCTCTTTCAGTCCAAAAAGTCGCACCTACGGTCTAAACAATCGCACCTATGGTCTAAACAGTCACACTTATGGTTCAAACAGTCGCACCTATGGTCCAAACGGTCGCATTTCCAGTCCAAACGTCATCTCTCTTGGTATGAATGTCAAGTTTCTCATAGTTTAACATAAACTCTCCAAGGTTGAGCAGCAATTAGAGTTTCTGGTCTAAACAACAGAGTTCTTAGTCTAAATAATAGCTCTCTTGGTCTAAAGGTCAGCTCCTTTGGTCTAATCAACAACTCTTATGAGTTGCATATCAAATTTCTCATGTTGCAACATTAAATCTCATAATTTGTACTTGTTAGGTCTTAATATCCATTGTCTAAGTCTGAAAATCACAAAGTTGGATCAAAATTGCAATCTCCTAAGTTCAAATACTTAATTTGCTAAGTCTACACATCACTATTTGTGCTTTAGAGTCATTCTATTACAGAACAGCGTTTCTGGTCTATTTGCCAGCATTTCTGGTCTATTTGTCAGCGTTTCTGGTATGCAGAGTAACGTTTCTGGTCAGTACAGTAGCGTTTTGGGTGCATTTGTCAGCATTTCTAGTAAGTTTGTCAGCATTCCTGGTCTGTATAGCAGCATTTCTGGTAAGTTTGTCTATGTTCCTGGTCAGTATAGCAGAGTTCTTGGTCATTTTGTCAGCGTTTCTGGTAAACTACATCAAAATCAGAAAGCCAAAACAACCCATTTCTCAAATAGTCAAACATAGAGAGTAGGTCATCTTGTTGGGTCATTTAATCAAGTTATCTTCTGTCAGAAATAGATTCAAAAGCAAGACACACAAAGGTTTCATGTATTCACCTCAAACAAGTTAAAGATCAAACACCTTAAAGTGCATTATCACCCTCTTTGATAAACTGATCACTCAAACATAGTTTCTCATCAGGATCAATCATCCTTTATCACGAAACTCCAACGCTTGATCAGAATAACTTCATTCTTTATCATAGGATATATCGTTCCTATTTGAACTTGGTCATATCAAAAATCACAAAATTTGCACTCCAAAACTAAGATCAAAAAAACTTGCAAACAAGCAAATACTTGAAAAAAAAAAAATTTCCTCAACAATTAATCACTTATTGCGGCACATTAAGCAAGATTTAATCACAAAACATTCAAAACACAATGCCCATTTTAATTACAATGCAGAGACATAAGATTGCTGAAACATTGGAAATACCTGAAGATCATAGAAACATGGCATACCAAAGCAAAAGACAAGAACACATAACAAGCCAACATATTGGAGAAATCAAACAAGTCTAGAATCAAAATCCAACCATGTCAAAACTTAACAGAGATTCAAATGCATATCCAAAGAAAGTTGGCTCTTTTATGCACCTCTTAAAGAGATCCTTAAAAGATTTGGATGAGAAAGATCACAATCACGCACCTATATCTAGCAATGGTTCATCCTCCCATAAGCAAATTAACTCTCCAAAGGCATCTATTCTTACACTTCTTAAAAAGGTGCAAAAACCTTCCATAACATCCTCACCAAACAATACACCCAAAGATGATGTTCCCCAAGGGATATCCATAATGGCCATCAAACCTATTTCAGAGGATCCTATTCAAAACCCATCTACTTCATATCCAAGCATTGATTCCTTGCAACATCCCCATAGCGCTTCCTTGCAAATTGAAGTCCTCATTCATAAAACGCTCGTTAAACGTGTCCTAATAGATGGGGGAGCTAGCTTAAATATTTGCTCATTGAGTCTTGTTTGTGCTCTAGGTTATTCAGAAGATGCAGTTGATCCCCTGAAAAAGATCAAAATCAAAGCACATAATGAAGAAGAGAATCCCTCTAAAGGAGTTGTGGTATTACCCATCAGAGTGGGACCTTTGCAGAAAAACACAGTATGCCAAGTCCTAGATTTGGAACTACCATACAACATACTCTTGGGAAGACCATGGATACAAGACATACAAGATATTACATCAACATGTCATCAGTGCTTAAAGTTTCCATACAATGAACAGGAAATTACAACATCAGCCGACTTAAATCCAGTGCAGTGTGGTAATAAACTGAAATCAGCTCAAGAGATCATTGTTTCACATAACAGAGAAGAAGCATATTCAAGCACACAATCCAAGGAACAATCATTTGCATCAATTTTGTCAAACATGGAAGAACAACTACAGCTAAAAGATCAAGGGAACAAAGAATATTCATTATCATGGAACAACAAACAAGAGCAACTTGAAATTGAAAGGGAAGAAGCAGATGTAGGTGTTGTTGTAGTTCACACGTATGAAGAACAAATGTTAGGAACTAGCCTACTTGAATCAGAATCACATACGACTAACATGGACTTGACCGAGGACAATCAGGATTTTCTTGTACAAGGTCATTCTGATGAGAGTATCATCCCAGACATGGAAATACCTACTGAAAGCTCTGACATCTCTATCATGACTTCCAATATCTCTGAAACATATCAACCTGAAGATCCTTTATCCTTAAGCTATCCTGAACCTATGAACTGGGAAAATGAAGGACATACTGACATTGATACCTTACCTAATGACCATGCCATATCCTTATATCTTAATGAAATCAAACCTACAACAACTTCCACCAGGGATTCCGCTAACGTATCTTCAAGTCAAATAGGTGCCAAATATCCTAGTCGCAAAAATGAAAATAAAGAAAACAACATCAGGTATAATGCTGAAAACCATTTATTGGCAACATTAGACTAGGAAAAAGTAAAAATAAAGGACGCATCTATCAGTGAAAACCTCCTCGAGGTGCCGAAAGATGGGAGATTTGACACCTTACATGTGTACTATCAAGAGAAGTCATCTATCCTAATAGAACCAACGGTTATCATTGACACAATTGATCTACATCCAGCAGCAATCTCTTTATCAGAACCAGCAAGGAAAAGATATTTGAAATCCTTCAAAAGATGGCAAGTCAATTTTACCTGGTCATATGCAGACATTCCAGGGTTCGATCCAAATCTTATAATACATCACCCAAATATCAGTCCAGGAGAAAACATCAATAATGGAACACAACATGGATCAGGAGCAAACATCAATAATGGAACACAACATGGATCAAAAGAAGACATCAATAGAGGAACACAACATAAATCAGGAACAAACATTCTATTTATCAAAATGGCTACAGAATGGAACATTAAACAACTTCAAGTTTTTGGAAACTCTCAGCTTGTCATTAATCAAATCAATGATGACTATCAAACAAATGATGACAAACTCATGCTTTACAAAAAGATGGTGGATGATTTCCAAAAATATTTTGTCGAAATCACTTTTGAGCAAATTCCAAGAAATGAGAGCAAAGTAGTAGATGCTATGGAAACACTTGCTTCTCTATTACAAACACAAAAAAATCAACAGCGTTATGAATTCCTAGTGGAAGAGTTGTTTTACCCCACCTATAATTGTCCTGATTCCCAAACCATCTGTCAACTTATTGGACATGATTCCTCACGCTATGGCCAAACTTATACATACCTGAAAGATAACACCTTACCCCCCGACTTATCGAAGAACCAAAATAGAAACTTTATTCGCCAATCCTCCCATTTTACTCTCGTCGCGGATACCCTATTTAAACAAGGTCTAGACGGTACTCTTTTAAAATGTCTCGAATAAGAAGAATCTGAGAAGGCCTTACATGAAGTCCATTACGACATTTGTGGCACTCATTCAAGTGGTCTTACCCTTTCAAAAAAACTCATATGCTTGGGCTATTATTGGCCAACTATGGAACGAGATTCTTTTCAGATAGCTAGAACATGCAAACAATGTCAGATCCATGGAAATTTGATCCATGCACCAACACAAGCACTTCATTCTTTAGCAACATCTTGGCCTTTCTGCCAATGGGGCCTTGATCTAGTATTAAAGGAACATCCACGAAACCAGTCAGATCAAGAAAAGAAAGGAAAATTTGAACCAAACTGGTTAGGTCCATTTGTGGTCACAGTAGTATTTGGGTCAGGGGCATATCAGCTATTAACACAAAATGGAGATCAGCTCGAGGAACCCATCAATAGCATGCATCTGAAGAAGTTTTATGTCTGAAAAAGCAGAAAATCCAAAAACAGTAAAAAAGCTGAAAAATCCAAAAACATTGAAAAAGCAAAAAAATCCAAAAACAGTGAAAAAAGTAGAAAATAATTTTTAAAAAATCAAATATGAGAAAAACTGTAATAAAAATAGATGGTGAAAACCTGGCAAACAGGCGCTATCTGTCGGCTAGCTCTGCCATCTATTGGTTCGCGCTTTCTTCCACTTGTATTCTTTTCCGTCAGCGTTGTTCATATCCATCATAAGGCCTTTTGTACATATGCAGGCATCCCGGGTGATTTCTCGTCATGGTTTGGATCATTGACTATATCATAATAAAGGTTGTTTCTATGGCTGGGGGCAAAATCCTGAACCTAGCTGGGGGCAAAAAGTTTTTGATCATTTTGAGCTTAATCAAAGTAGGTAGAACAACAGTCAGACAACGCTTGTCAAGCGAAAAACTAAGACACATCCAACATTGAACATAAGATCACATTATCAACCATTAACTATCACATATCAATCTAAACATGACAAAACACATATCAATGGATGATATATCTTGACTCATGATCTTAACACTTTGGCAATAATGGTTCAACAATTTTATTTGGATTTTCGCTATCATGATTTCTGAGTAACTCCAGGATGTCTTTGACTAGAGGAACGAGGAAGGAACATGATATTATTGTTGTTTACTGTCTGTAAATTAATCATTAATATGTGCAAAGTTGTCTAAGGAAATGATCATCAAAGTATCATGGAAGACATTTCGGACTTGCATATAGAAATGGTTAATACTGCCTATTTTATGCAAGCAACACTTTGGTCATCTTGGTTCAATTATACCTCGATGCTTGTGCTAACTTGCAATATCAAAACCCAGGAAAGTAGTGCTCAGGTCATCATGGTTCAATTATACCATTGATGTTTGCACTCACTTCCCACATTTTAAAGGCTCAATGATGAAACAAAGCAATGACTCCATGACCGGTCTGATCACTGCATTGCATTGCATTTTAAGATAGATTTGCATTTCATTCTGCATGGGATCACAATGCTCATCTTTTCCAAGGCCAAAGCTAACATGGTGTTATCTCTCTTATTATGTGATTGAGTACATTAGACAATAACAAAAATAATCAATTCATTCATCCTGCATGATAAGTTAGTTCATCTCATGTAACCATTGCATACCAAGGCATCATTCATATAAAGCATCAAATCATTCATTCATTTAATAAGATCATTGCATGATATTCATCAAATCTCAAATCATATAAGATATCACCATTGCATTGCATTGCATCCATTTCATATTAACATGTATGAGAAAATCATAAAAAAATATCATAAACATAGAAAGCATTGCAATCACACAAACATCACATAGAAATTATAAGCATCACCATACATATTTGCATTTGCACACATCATGAAAATAATTGCACATCATAGTCATATGCCAAGTAGAATGCATCCATCAGCTCATAGGTCATGTAGAACGAATAGGATCAACTGCATATCATATCATCAAAACAAAATCAATGTCCAAGGTACAATGATATCACAAAATATATGAGATACATCACAAATATACATCACGGGAATCATCAATATCTCATCACAAAAGAGTGTGTACATGAATACATCACTGTCTCATATCAGTGTGACCACTAAGACGCGGAGCAAAAAATCAAAATAATCAAAACAATCAAAAAATCGAAAAATAATAAAATCAAGTATAAATCGAGAATAATCAAAAAATCAGAATAATCAAATCATCAGCAATCATCAAAAATAAAAAATCATCAAAAAATCATCAAAAAACAAACTCATCAAATTGAAAAAATCAAAATCAAAAAACCAAAAAAAATCAAAAAATCTAAAAAAAAATAAAAAAGGCCTCCCCCCCCCTGGCTAGCGTCCTCGGCACCTGCGGTGGCGCCTAAGGTGATGCCCCCAACGCCGGTGGCGGTTGCGGTGGCGCCGGCAGCATTAGCGGTGGCATCGGCGGCGCCTCCCGCAGTGCCGGCGGTGCTAGCAGTGGTGCCCGCAACGCCAGTAGTGGCGCCCGCGAGCCTTCACCTCCACCTTCCTTTCCTCCACTCCACCCTCCGCCTCCGCGCCACCGGCTCCCCCTCCCCCAAAAAAAAAAAAATTTGCAAAGCCAAAAAAAAAAAAAGGCATTTTTTTAAATATTGCGAAAATTTAAAATTGCAAAAATGACATTTGTTTGAAAATTGCAAAAATAAAATTTTTTTTATGTATTTTTTTGGAAAATATATGCATGCAGAAATAAAAAATTTTGGGAGGCGTATGGAATTTTTTTTAAATCTGGAAAAACCCAATGCAAATCTTATGCTACTCCCCCAAATATGCCAACATCAGCATATATGATTCTTCCTGCAATATGATATCAACAAACTGTCAATTCTTTATCCAATCAATCTTATCAATTCTATCAATCTATCTCATCTGATCCTTTCTATCAGGTCTTATATAGGATGAATCCTTCCTCGAACCAGACGTTTTGATCAAGTCTTATACAGGATATATCGTTCCTGAAACTAGACGCTTTGATCATCTTTGTCTTATACAAGAGGTGCCATTCCTGAAACCAGACTTGATCTCGATCTCATCAATCCTATCAATTCAATCAAACTCTATCAATCATCACATCAAGAACCACATCAAAGTGATCGAAGAACTCGCACTTTCATCAACCATAGTTGCAGGACTCATCCAATAGTTTATCGAGAAATCAATTTCGCAAAGATCCAAAAAACTCCAAAGGTCAATTATCTCAATTGATCTCCCGAGGGGGCATCCTTGCATCAATATCTATCAATCAACGTCTGGGGCATCATATCGAGGTTTATCATCTCAAACATCGAATCCACATCATATCAGCATCATATCATTTCAAACATCGAATCAACATCTATCGAGATTTATCATCTCCAAAATCAAATCTACATCATATTGAGATTTATCATCTCCAAATCAAATCAGTATCACATCGAAACCAAATCCGCATCCAAACAAGATCGAATCTGCATCCTATCAAAATCAATATCAAGAACATCATCAAATCGAGCTTTCTTTGAACCAACGCGTCATCACACATCGCTTCAAAGAGGGGCAAAATGTATACACCTAAAAATGGTCTGAAGATAGTTAATTAAATACGCAGATATTTGATTAATTCCCCTTCCTAATTAATTGAATTCATAAGCAATTTAATTAATTTCTCTATTCATCTACTAGTAAATAAATCTAAATGATTTATTTATATAGTTCATATCACATCCCCCTTTGATTATTTAATACTAAATTAATTAATGTCTCCCCATATTAATCAATTCTTCTAATCCCTAATTAAGATTAACAAACTCAAGTTTGTTGAGATTAATTACCATTTTCCAATTATTTGAATTTCTAAATTCAAATGAGCACATGGCTCCTAACTTTAACCACCCAACCTAACCATCCCCTATCTTAACCCAGTCAATCTAATCTTGGGTCTAACTAAACCTATCCTATCTTGCACATTCTAACCTCCTTATCCTAACCTCTCATGGTGTGGATATTCTCTCCTTGAGACACATGGCACTTTTGCCACATGTCTCCTCCCTTGGACACTTGCCCTCTCATGAGCAAGGCTCCTTGACACTTGTCGCCACAGAGATGACAAGTGTCCCTTCCTCCAACCTCTTCTCCAACTTCCTCAATCTTGGCCCTTGATATCTTTAGATCAAATCTGGACCGTCGATTCCTGCCACCTCAGCTTTGGCCTTGGAAATCCTATAAATACCCCTCATTTTGGAGCCATATGGATCCCATCTCATTTCATCTTATGCATTGTTACTATAGGCATATCGATCTAATCTCATATCAATTTAGGAATCATTACTATAGGCAATTTGCATTTCGATTATCTAGTAATTAGATTTGGAATTGATCATAGCATGTTAATCTAGTTTCTTACATCATACATTTCATATCATCTCCATAATCAATCATGATCAATTAGCTACTCAACTCTTGAGTTGCCACTTTGGAGGTCATTGCTCCGCTGAGAGCCCATCAATCCAACACCTTCAAGGTCCTCAAAAATAGAGGAAAATGGGACATTTCAAGGAAGGCTTATGGTTTGCATCTTTGATTTAGTTTTTCAATTAAGCTTTTCAATTATGTTTTTATTGTCTCATTATATGTGTATGCCTCTTATAATAACCACATTTTTAGCATCACAAAAAGATGTCAAGATATCTGCAAATCTCATAGAATAAAATATTTTCCATTATATAATTCATAAATAACTATATATTCTCCATTTAATTATGTATTATAATTTAAATTATATTTTTTCTATACTTTATAGTATAATTAACTTTGTATACTTATAATTCAAAATTCAAAAGTGCATAAAGTTTATTATAATATAACCTTTATATACTTTAAAGTTTGTTCACTTCTTAATTATAATAAACTTTGTTTCACTTTGAAGTGAAAGCTTATTCATTTATTAAATTTATTCACTTTTAAATTATAATAAATTTTATTCACTTATAAGTGAAAATTTATAAGTGTATAAAATTTATCCACTTTTGAATAAACTTTATAAGTGAAACTTTATTCACTTTTGAATTATAAGTAAGAGTTTTTCACTTTAGAATTATAATATAAACTATATAAAAGCTCTATTAAATAAACTTTATACGCTTTTGAATTATAAGTGCATAAAGTTTTATTATTTATATCTATATTATTTATAAAGTTTATAAACATACCTAATAATAAATTTTATAAAGTTTTATAACTTTATATATTATATATGAAATTTTAAATTATAATATTTAAATTATATTATGATGCTAAACTTTAAAGTATATTAAAGTTTAACATAGTTTAATAAATTTTACATTTTACATTAACATCATGTTTAATATTTTATATTTAACTCTACTTTTTAAATTAAAATTAAATATATATTTAATATTAAAATAAATGACAATAAAATGACAACTAAAATGTTAATAATTTAAATTTAAAAATAATATTCAATATTTCAACATAAATATTAAATATAAAGATATATTGAAAAATAAAAAATATAATATGAATATTGTACATTTATATAAAAATATATTAAAAATTAAAAAATAATAATTTTTTTTATTAAACTATTTTTTTTTTAAATTATTAAGTAAAATATATAAAATTTAAGATATATTAAAAAAATTAAAAATTATAATATAAATAGAATACATTAAATAATAAAAATAAGTATAAATAAAATATAGTTAAAAAATATATATTTAAAAAAATAATATAGAAAATATATATTAAAATTTAAAAAAAATATAATTAAAAATTTATTAAATGCGGCAAGAGAGAGAGAGGTGGGGTGTGGGCCCAAACCGGACTGCATACTTTCAGTAGGCACACAGGCATCAACCGACATACTTGCCTTTCCTTTTCAATGCCACCGGAAAACGTGAAAACGATCCTCAGGAAATAGCAATAACCGACATACTGACACTTTTCCGACTTAAAAATCCCCATACAAAAAGCTTGTCGGCTTAATAATCAAATGAGAAATAAATCATGTTTTTATTAATTTTTGTTAAAAATTGTGCATGTTAATTTTTGAAAAGAAAAAATATCATTTTAGTTTGAAAAATTTTAAACATCGATTGGTTGCCAAGGACAATGACTAATAACAGTTTAATCTATTTAAGAACATCATGAATGCATAAGTATCCTACCATCTGAGGAACTAATAATTTTAAAGCTTTAGCTAGTTAGTTAGGTAGGTAGTTGGCTCATTAGCTAGTTAGCTAGTTAGCTAGATTAGTTAGTTAGTTAGTTAGCTAGTTGGCTAGTTAGCAAGCTAGCTAACAAATTTAACTAGCTAGCTAGCTAACAAACTTAACTAGCTAGCTAGTTAGTTAGTTAGTTAGTTAGTTAGTTAGTTAGTTAGCTAGTTAGTTAGTTTGCTAGTTAGCTACCTAGCTAGGTAGTTAGCTAGCTTGTTAGTTAGTTAGCTAGTTAGCTAGCTAGCTAGTTAGTTAGTTAGCGAGCTAGTTAGTTAGTTAGTTAGTACTTAGTTAATTAGTTATTTAGTTAGCTAGCTAGGTAGCTAATTAGCTAGCTAGTTAGCTAGCTAGTTAGATAGCTAACTAGCTAACTAGTTAGTTAGTTAGTTAGTTAGTTAGTGTGTGTGTGTGTGTGTGTGTGTGTGTGCATGGTTGTAGGTGTGTGGTGCATGCGTGCGCGCGCATGCGTAGGGCGGGCAGCGTGTGTGTGTGTGCACGTGTGCATGGGGCGGGAGTGCATGTGTGTGTGTGTGTGTGCGCGTGTGACATGAATTATAGAAAATATTTGTTTCTTTTAGATTAAGGAACCAAATATGTTTCTTCCCATTAACAATAAGCAGTGGCAATTTTGAATATTTATCTAAATTTTCAAAAGCAAGGTTAAACTAAGTTACCATGCCTTTCAAAATGGTTTATAAACATCCTAACACTTGAATTTTGCTAGCCAAGGCAGATAAATAAAATTAAAAATGCAAGAATATTCTTCCATTGTTCTGTATTCATAGAAAAATCATTAAAACACATATAAGTAATCAAATGTTTCTATGGTGGGGATTTACAAAGTATTAATGATCTAATATCCATTATAAGCAAGAACTACCCATCGATCAATTGATTCTTAAGATTCTTAGAATGTAAAGAACTAAACTATATTATAAACATTCACAATTTCCAAGACCCTTACAGTCAAATCAAAGAAAAAAAATTCTAAGAAGATTCTCTCACTAGCTTAAAAATATATTTTTAAAAAGATGTATAAAAAGAATCTTATTTTTACTCTATATTTTACAAAACTTTAAAGAAATAAAAGTGTAAGAAACTTAAGTACATGCATTAGAAATATGGCTTAAACATTCTATTTGCATTATTTTAAAAAATTGGCATTACTTTTGTGTCTTCAGAATGCTTTCATTGCTATTGGATGTGCATATTTAGTTACTAAGTTGTGGAAGAAGCACAACTCTTGGTTCAACTATAGCGTTCACTAAAAGATCTTACATGACCCCATAAAAAGGATTGCAATTGTTGATTATTATTATTAAATTCAGTTTTCACATTCTACAAATTTGTACTCACCCAAATATTTTACCATGCTATTGTGGTATTTTTTTCAATGTAATAAGGATATGAATAAAAATCTATTTTCTACAATTTATGGTATAAACTATAACTTATTTTCTTTAAAAAAGAATAATTGTTTTTGATTCCATAACTACATTTTTTTACGTTTTTTAAGAAATTCAATTTTTCCTATCTTTTAAAAAAAATGTATATTTTTAATTCCCAACTTTTTTCCCAAACAAATTTTGCTGCTATGATTGATGTCACTTCTGTAGCATTTCATTGATATTAACTACTTTGTAATTGGAAGTGTCATGAATTGAATAAAACACAAAATATAATATAATTTCTAAAAGACCAATTAGTTTGGTAAGATGCATTAGAGCTAAAATATATTGAATGTTCTTTTAAAACAATGCAATTATAGTTGAGCCAGCAGGGGGATAAATTCTGTATAATGCTTTGAGTACAAGCTGGATACGGAACATAGATCTCCTGGTTTTTTAGATGAATTTGTTTTATTGTTTTTTTGTTTTTTGTTTGCTTATTATTATCAGTTTATGAATGTATCAGTGGGTTTGCATGACAATGCACAAGTCACAAGTCTGGTTAAAGGTAATAGGACTCCCGCCTACCTCATGTGAGTGATCCTATGATCTGATTTGCCAAAAACAGGACTAGTCAAGTTCTAGCCATTAAAACTACACCATATATGGGGATTTTGGCTAACAAAACAGAAAGCCATGGTAAGTCTATAAAACAACAAAAAGAGAAACACTTTAAGGCCATGTTAAATTAAGCATGAGTGCAAACAGTAGGTATTCCGTTTTTTCAGTGTTTGCATCTATCAAATATCACTAACTTTATGTTTTCATACGGCTGCTTAACAACATTTTCTGCTTAAATTTAAGCAGTCAAGTGTTCCCATACAACTTTAAAATTGTAAAAAAAAGATAATTTAGAAGAAATAACCAGTGACTGCTAAACAGCCGCATGGAAACATGCCCTAACAGTAAGAGGAGAGTATGGTAAATTTAAATAATAAAAGAAGAATACTTGGAGCAGGGTCCAATGCAGAGGTCCTTAATCCGCTGGCAGATTCCTTCACCATGAAAGATTTGCAGTGGTGGTGTCACAAACAAGTAGGATTTTGCAAGCAGGTGTTGGAGTGGGGAAGGGAGTGGCTGACAGCTTGTAGCACCCGTTAAAGAGATTGTAGGTTTCATTGGTGCCAAATGACAATTAGAAGCATATGAATCATGTGTACCCTGTAAATGTAGATTCACATGATGCAATCCATAAACTGGACCCAATTGGTGTTGCAGGCCTCAAATGATGGTGTCAAGGGTTTCAAAAGACAGTGCAAAGGACTTCTCCAGAAGCCTATGTTTATTGTTTGTGAACAACCTTAAAAGCACATGAAAAGTGTCAGGATAGAAGCTTGTATCAATAATGATAATTGACTCAGGAATCTGATCAGAAGTTCAGAAATGATTGTTTCTGTTGGTGAATAATAGTTTTACTTTCTAATACAGTAGGTATAAGCCTGATACGTTCTACCTAGTACATTAGGCTCTCTGGAATATATTGTCTTTTGTGTGTTTTACCATATACTGTATAAAGCATATAGAACTTTTTATTCTCATAAAAATCAGTAAGGACAGACAATGGAAAAATCTGTACCCCTATTTGGTTGCAGACTTAAATTTATATACATTAAAAACAATAAGTTGAAGACAATGAAGAAATGCTCATATTTTTTATACTCAAATGCACTCTTAGATTTATCTGCATTAAAAATAGACCATGTGGTTTAAAAGTTCATTAAATACTTCACAATGTAACAGAAATCAAGCCTTCCTGGATAGATGTTTTAACAGCATTCATCACTATCTGTGTTTTCCTGGAAATGGAAGGCCATTGAGAATCAGGTTTTCCTCCAGAATCTTGGATTCCCTTAACCAGCCTCGCGAATTCTTGAACCATAAGAGTCTCCTGAGGAAATTCTATTGTAACTCTGTGCTCAGTGGGCCCTGGACCCCAAACAGTGTGCGTTTCAGAGAACTTGGTGTTTGTGGAGGAGAAAAATGATGCAGAGTTCTCCTCATAGGGAAGTGTAAAATCATAAAGATTCAGATTTCCTTTAGACCCATGGATACTTAGATCCATGGTCAGACAAGAGTGAAATGAACAATGAAAAGTTGCCACCCTCCCATCTTGCCAATACAATGTAGCTCCACAAGATGTGATCACCCCACCTTTATTCAAAACAGGTCTAGGATGTGCAATCACACTCTGAGGCATTTCGTAATCATTAGCCCATAAAATTGCCCTAATACAGTACCATCCAACATCACCCAATGCACCAAGTGCATCCAAATCCGGCTTGACCCGGATGTCCTCCTCAAAGAACTTACCAGATCCTTCAAATGTAAAAGTACTGTGGACCTGCAAACAACCATAGTTGCAACATTTTTAAATTGCAAATATAAGAGCAATCTGCACCTACATCACTATTTTACTTTCGGTAGAAAAGTAAATTACCACCAAACAAGCAATGTAAAGAAATAAACCCAGATGACTGGATTTCACTATTCTGTATGTTATAAGCCAAAAAAATACAGAAGTGGGGAAAATAATCATGATATGGATTACGCTGGAACAACGTACAGCCATGAAATTACCCCAGATTTAAGAAAAAAGTTACAAAATTAAACCAAGTAGAAAATCGGCATTAAAGCAAATTTGTCTACGGCATGAATTATACAGATTTTAGAAAAGGGCGAGATACTAAAATCCAGCAGAAAATAAACTTAAAAACAAATTGCACTATTAGGTTAAAGTGCCAAAAAAGGAACGAGTACTTACCGTATGGAGATCTCCAAAGAGGTCTGGATTTTGAAGGAAGGCCTTCATTTTGGGAGTTCTAGGATGGTGCATCCACATGGTGCCATCCATGAACTGGACGCCGTTGTTATTGCAGGCCTCTATGATGGTGTCAAGATCTTCAACACAAAGTGCAGGGGGCTTCTCCACAAGAATATGTTTCTTCTTTTGGGCAGCCTTGAGAACCCATTCGAGATGCAGGGATGTAGGCAGAGGAATGTACACTGCATCCACGCAAGGATCATCCAAGAGCTGCTCATAGCTTCCATACGCCTTTACCTCTGGAGCCAAGTTGTTGGCAGAGGCAAATCCCTTGGCCTTGTCAACTGATCTGCTGGCAACTGCATACACTGAGGAATTGGGCGCCATCCCAATTGCTCTCACAAGTTTTATGGCTATGCCTGCACACCCCAGGATCCCAAACCGAACTACATTCTCTTGGGCCATTTTTCCTGCACCACAAAACCTATGTGGATCTCTGTTTTAGGCTATGGAACTTCGATACACATTCAGGGGATCCTTCATACTGTAGACAATGCCGCCTTGCCTTTTTCACGGGGGTTTTGTAGTTAATAAATTTTGTGCTCGATTTGTCTCGAGCTTCTGTACTCTTCTGCTCGAAAAAGCTCTGTAGTATCGCATACAATCACGGTCCCCTGCGTTTGAGAGGGAAATGAAATATGACTCAATATTTTACTGATTTGTTTTTAAACAGGTGTCGCTAAATTATTCGACAATTGCAAAAGAAAAATGAGCTGAAAATTCAGGAAATCAATATTTATTTCCAAGCCTCATCTTCTTCTACGTTTCAAGATTGTTATAGGTTTTTTTATTTTTTATTGTATTTAATAGGCATAGTGTCATCATGTATAATCAATTTGTTTTTTCTATGTTAAAAAATGATGTTTATTTATTATTTTTATATTTATCTTTTATATTCATGTAATTAATTTTAAATTGATTTTTTTTATTGTTCTCTTTTTATCATTTTAATTGAATTTTCAATTTGACTATTCTCTTATGAATTTTTATTAAAATATCAGGTTTCTCCTTCTCCTACCTTTGTGTCTTTAGCCCTCTTGATTTCTATACACAATAATATCCTCACCCTTGTATCTTGCTTGGTCTGCTAACATTTTTAAATTTCTCTTCTCTTTTCTTGCTCTATTTTTAACAATAGATCATGGAGTTTGATCCAAAAAGTTGGAAGGAAAATATTTACACCATTAATACTACAAACTATGCACAATAATAGCTCAATATCAAGATTAGCATTAAAAATTTTAAAGAAAGATTTGAGCTTTATTATTACACTAAGTTTATTTTCTACTTCAAGTTGAAAGCATAGTAAAGCTCTTACCATATGATTTTACATGGAGACTAAAAAGATCATCCCTATAGTCCTTAGACATGAGATTGCCTAAGTGTAGCTTTTTCGGAGAGGAGTGAAATACTTTGAAGAGTAAATGCTAGCAAGGATATTCTCATCACATAAAGTAGATAAAGAGAAGATTATTATAGTCATGAATAAAATTGATCATGATATAAGATTGGTTGACCTTCTAACAAACAGTGGTAGTTGTAGAGCTCTTCAATACAACCTTGTATTTATGAATAATATGAGGAGAGTAAAAATGACTATTAATTGTTTATATTTAGACGATAACGCTAATTAACCATTTCCTAATAAGGAAATAATGTGAAGCATTTATGTGGTTCCTAAAATCTATAAAGGTAGTAAATTATTAAGATTAAAAACTGTAGCATCCTAAAATTGCGACACTTGCAATTTCGACTGCATTTGGGTCTTCACAATGGCGATGCAACACGGAACCTGAATGGAGACCCCGAAACTTGCTTATAACATCAAAAACTGCATTTTTTAGCACCCTGGCCTGATCCTCCTTGCACCCTGTTGTCCCTGGAGGTGGGACCATGGCGCCCAACGCCCTGGTCCTTCAAGACTAGGGCACCCTGGTCCTCCAGGACCATGGCGCCCAGCGCCCTGGTCCCTGGCCCTATTTTGGGCCCGGTCTCTTTTGGGCATCGGGTCTTTAAGTTTGCAATTCGGGAAATAATGTTTCCTGGTCGTCCTAAGGTCGGAAAAATCAGTCTATCAGCCCTAATTGACAAGTATATAAACTACATTTCCCCTCTCAAAAAGGAGGAGGGCATATGTGAGCAAGACGTGGAAGCAATATTCAAACATTCAAACATTCAAGCATTCAAGCATTCCTTCAAGCAATTGAGCATTCTAAGTCTCCATTCAAGGCTAGGTGTTGCATTCAAGACAAGGATTCAACCATTGAAGAGGAGATCACATACTACATACATTACACCTTCGCATGTAAGAATACAAACATTCTTACAACAAGGTATCAATACTTGTTTACATTACAAATATTTACATTTACAACATTCTCATTTCTTGGTTAATTCCAAAACCGGGGTTTGACCTAAAGGCAAACCCCTCATCCCTAACCCCCCAATCGTCCTCTCTTTTCTGTGTGTAGGTTGCAGGTACGCGGCTGTAATTGAAGATCTGGAATCCTTGTGCAGAGACGAACAGATCCCCCTTCGTTTCGCGGATTTTTCGGAGGACCGTGTGCACGCCGGGCGCCATCGTCCCGTCAACTTTCGCTCAAATTTACAGAACAACACCGCCTCGACATTTTACTGCCAATTCCAGGTTCGCAGCTTCATCCCATATCCCTATCTCTGTTTATAAGCGAATATTTCCTACTTTACATGCATTCCTAGTTCAATCTTTCTATCTACATTCTTTACAAAAGAGGGTATCCTTGATGTCTTAACCCTTGAAACTCATTTAGAATCCAATCTTGCATTGCGTGCGATTGGATCTTGTGGGTTTCAACCCCTCTTTTGAATGTAAAGCCTCCCCTAAGTGAAAACCATCAACCCTAGTGACTCTCCCTTCTCTCTCCTTGGGGTTGGGGAGGGGAGAACAACTAGGGTTCGATTTTTCCGCTTTACATTTTGGTGAACTCGACGTGAACATCCTCATTCTGATTATTCATGGTTAGATCTGAAAATTTTGTTTCCTTAATTACATTTCCATGTTTGATCTTTTGCAAATTTTAGAGGTTAATTGCATAAAAACCCTAAAATTTTCTTTTTAGTAATTGAGCTTGTGAAATGTTTAATTGTTAATGCTTGTTTCAGATCTACCCTTCTATTGCAAATTATCAATTCATATTTGTGCTTTAATTCTGAAAATTAAGTGGTTAAGTGTCAAAACCCTAATTTTTAAGACCTTCTTGATTCAACCTTTGACTGATAATTTCACTAATCAAAACACCTCCAAATCGGCTGTAACTTTGGATTCCGCAATAAAATCACAATATCTCTCATCCTTGAAAATTTGGAAAAAAGTTGCGAGGACCGTGTGCACCCCGAGCGCCATTGTCCCTGACATTTTTTTCGAAATTTCGGGAGCTAGATCTTACTGTATTTTTCTGCTAAAATCCAAAATTTTGGCTGATTTTATCAATTCTAACACTTTCAAAATTAAAGTCAAAGTTGGTCTAGCGATTGCTTGGATTGAGGCTTCTAATCATTCAAAAATTGTTGAAATTAAAATTCATATCAAAACTGTGTTTCTTATTGTCCTAAATCTGAAAAGTGTGTTAGCATTCATTCGAAATTTCAGTGCTTTATTCAAATTTTTGCAATTTGTGACTTTTGAAATTAAGTGTTTAATTGCAGCAACCTTGATTTCCACTTTCAAATTTGAATTTTGCATGAAATTGAGTCAACTTTTAAATTTCAAAGCCTGCATTGCTTTCAGTATTCCCTCTAAAATCATAAAATTCAAAATTTCAGTTTCCCTCTCTTTTTCAAAATTCAAATTTTGCATTTTTCAACAATCTTGGTAGGGTTCAATTTTGAGATTGCAACTTTAATTTGGCTTATCTACAGATCTTAAAATCACTCAATTTTTTCAGATTAGTTTTAAAATCATCATAACTTTCATCCCTGAAAATTTCGAAAAAAGTTGCGAGGACCGTGTGCACTCCGTTCGCCACGGTCCCGGACATTTTTTTCGAAATTTCGGAAGATTGTCCTGATTGCATTTAACAGCTTAAATCTAGGAGATTGGCTGGTTTTATTGAAATTTGCTACCTCTAAAATTCAAAATCTTCTCTCTTTCTTTAGTGCATGAGTTTTACAACAATAAGCCCTACTTACACTATTCTCGTTAGACGAAGCCTTAGAATTAAGTCCTTCCAAGGTTTAATTACTGAGGAGATGGAACCTAATTTGAATGGCCTTTTTACCGAGGACATGGGTAATTCCTCTAATCCTCTTAATGATGAAGAAGCTCTCCATGAGGTTTCTGTAGAACAACTTTCAAAATTGGATAACCAATTTGATGATTTTTGACAATGGATGTCTCAAGAATACCCCGATAGTGAAGCTCTTTCATTAATTGAGGGTCTAAAACGTATGGTTCAAAATGATAAGAATGGAATTGATATTTTGCGTGGTATTGCACACATTGTGGATTTGAATGTGATGCCTATGAAGAGTTGTGCCGAAACCTTAGGTTATACACAACCTCCTACTCAAGTTAATCATTCTATTCCTTTGACAACTTCTATTGCTAGTATACCTACTTTTACATCAAACATAATGACTACTTCAATACAAGACATTCCACCTATGATCACTAGTTATGGGGGCAATCCCTCTTCTTCAATCAACCCTCTTCCTTCATTCAATCCGACTTCTTCATTCATTCCTTCAATGAGTGTTCCTATTGTATCTCCACAAATAAACATGACACAAGGGAGCAATTCATTTAACCCTTCCATTCCTCCTTGTAGTGTTCCTCCTTTCCAATCATCTCCAATGACTAACTATCATAGTGTCCCACCACCTTACTCTCTACCTTCTTTCAATAACATAACACCTCCATCACAATCTAACACGTCTAATATGAACTCTTCGACTGAAGCGACCATTAACAATCTTGCACAAACTGTCTCTTCTTTACAACAACAAATTGCCTCTATGAATCAATCTAAGACTAGTGTGCCCACATTTGATGTTGCGAGCCCACTTTCTCTTGACATTGTTCGAGCTATCCCCCCTAAACATGTTGAAATTCCGCATTTGGAGCTTTATAATGGTAAGGGTGATCCTCTAACACATGTTAAGACATTTCAAACAATATGTACCGATTTTACTTATGACCAAAGGTTGCTTGCAAAACTGTTTACTAGAACATTAAGAGATAAAGCCCTACAATGGTATTGCTCGTTGCCTTCTTATTCTATTTCTTCTTTCGAATAACTTGCAAATGCTTTTATTCAACAATTTCAAAACAATATAAGTCCTAAAGTTACTTTGATTGATTTAATGCATTGTAAACAAGGTGTTAAAGAAAAAGTGACTGATTTCATTGGTAGATATAAGCATTTGTATGCTCAAATTTCTTTTCTAGTACCTGACAATGATATTCAAAGAATCTTTATTTCTAATTTACAAAAAGATATTAGAGAAAAACTTCTGTTTTCTGAGTTTACTTCTTTCCAACAGTTGTGCGCAACTCTTCACAATTATGAACTGACTGTGAGTCAAATGGAACAAGCAAATCCTATGGCTCCGAGTGATAAGGGTGATAGTAGTCAACAACCATTTGGGAAGTTTAAACCGAACAAAGAGTCAATTAAATTCAATGAAAACATCATCAACAACAATGTGAATGCAGCATCAGGTGTGCCTCCTATTTCTAAGTTTTTCAAGAAAGAAAGAAAGTTTACTCCTTTGAATGAATCATTGCATAGTATTATGAATAAGTTATTTTGAACAAAATGTGCTCACTCTTCCTCCTATAAGGCAAATAGATCCTGCAAAGATTAATTCACCCTATTTTGATAACAAATCTTTTTGTCAATTTCATCGTCATCCTGGGCATGATACTGAAAAATGTTTTGCTTTAAAAGGTAAAATTCAAGATTTGATTGATAATAATACTATCTCTGTTTCTGGTATGAATGATAAAGGCAACACATCTGTAGCTCCTCCTAACCAAAATCTTAAGATTTTTACTGATCCATTACCTTCTCATACCTCTAATGTGATTGATACTAATGATTCCTCTGTCTCACCTGATGATCTTGTATCTATGACTCCGAATGTGATTAACTTTGTGGAGCAGCAGAAAATCCCTAAAGAACCTTCCATCACATTTGATTCCAGTGAAACTATCAGGGCACCTGATGGTCCTTTATATATAGTTGCAAAAGTCAAGAATACACCTTGTCGTGGAGTGCTTATTGATCCTTCTTGCATGATTAATGTCATTACTGAAGAATTTCTTTTTACTTTGCAATTGAATCAAGTGATCTATGACGAAACAAATGTGGTTGTGAAATTATTTGATGCATTTTCTTCTCCTGCAATTGGTTCTATTACATTACCTATTGAGGTCCATAACAAATCCCTTGATGTGGACTTTGCTATTATTCCATCATCCAAACAATTTCGTGTGAAGCTAGGCTATCCTTGGCTATCTTCCATGAAAGATATTGCTTCTCCTATTCACAAGTGTTTGAAATTTCCCCATAATGGTGAAGTTGTTACTGTCAATCATAGTCTCTTTAAACCAGTTGAAAGAACTTCTAGTGTTCTTATTGATTACTTTTGGCCTAAACAATTCCAATCTCTTCCACCGCGAAGTGATCATCTTTTTAAATCTTATCAAAAGTGGAAAAAAGATATGATCCTATCTCTAAGTGAACCTAGAACACCCAAACTTGACGTTCCTATCGTTCTTGAGAAGGAAGTTCTTCCTTTGAAAGATAAAACTAATGTCTTTCCTCAAGAAGATTCCCAACCCATCCCTATGAATGTGACTATGCCTATATCTAGTAAACTTTCTAAAGGTAGACCTATACCTCCTCGTCATGAGGGGCTTGGTCTCCTTCCTAAACCAAATATTCCTCCCTTATATGGAGCAGTTCCTCCTCCTCCCTCTTATGGAGAGAAGAGACCTTCCTCTTCTCCTATTATTCAACCTAAGAGACCACAACCTAAACACCCAAGTGAAAAGGATGAGAACATTCCTCCTCCTCACTCTTCTCAACTTCCTACTAAGACTAGACGGAATCGTTCTGCACGTGAACGCCGACGAAAGCGTCGTCTTAGAGCTCAGGCAGTTGCTTCTCAAACTTTGTAATCCCCAAAAACACCTTCAGCCAGTATTATTCCATTTTCTCCTTAGCCAAAAATTGAGCCAAAATCTCCTAAACATAAGATGTATGATGGTCTTGATCCTGTGCGAGTTAAAGATCCTATTTTTATAAATCTTGATGATGATATAGATGAAAATGTTATTCATGATGAAAGTGTTACTCCTCTTCATTCTGATAGTGAATATGAATATGTTGATGTTGATAACAATTTATCTAACGAATTTTCTAAAGCACTTATCCTAGCTCCTAGACAAGAACAATGTGGCTTGGAACATGAACATAGCCCCTGTTTGGATATTGTGATAGCTCCATCTGCTGTGTTGGATGTTCCTCCTCTAGCGTGTTCCCTACCTTCCCGAAATATTGATCAGCAAGATCGGGGGGTAGATGACGTGCTAGACGAGTTTCATTAGCATAGCAGACTCTCTCCTCCTCTCTTGATCTCTTTTGTTACTTCTTCTATGTGTTATTCTCATTCTTCTATTTGTTGTCCTTAGTGTTGTCTACTTGAGGACGATGCAAAACATTGAGATCTCTTTTGGTCTCTCTCATGTTGACTCAAAAGACACATGTGTTCCCTCCTTCTAGGTGACCTTCCTTGATTGGGGAATGAAGAACAATTATGCATACATACATATGATATACATGAATTATCATACAGCATACTGACCCCGAGGAAAGCGAAGTCACCTCGTGCTTTGTGTTCTGTGTCTATTATCCTTGGGTTTATCTCACACTTGGGGGCTAAATCCTTGTGATAACGTGCTCCTTTCCTTTTTTTCATTTTCTTATATGTATCACTACCTTAAAGCAATCACCCCCGGTGAGGCATGTGCGATTGCTTTAACATAGGGGGGCATACATCCCGTCCATATCTTTTCAAGATACTTCAAAATTTCTTGGCGAATTTAGCTTTGCCTTGAAAATTTTTGATATCTTTCTTGCATGACTCATAGTGAGGGAACCTTATACTGATAGTCATGGTTCTCTCTCGTGATCTTCCCTTTTACTTTGTCAATCGAAGTCGTAAGATCCTTAGTCCACTGGGGGCTTGGTGTATCTTGCCTCCTTGACGTGGTGAAAGTCTTTCAATGTTGTTTCCTTGTACTTTACCGGAAGTATGAGCGTACGCTTATACTCCCGCTAAAGTGGGGGCTAAATGTAGCATCCTAAAATTGCGACACTTGCAATTTCGACTGCATTTGGGTCTTCACGATGGCGATGCAACACGGAACCTGAATGGAGACCCCGAAACTTGCTTATAACATCAAAAACTGCATTTTTTAGCACCCTGGCCTGATCCTCCTTGCACCCTGCTATCCCTGGAGGTGGGACCATGGCGCCCAGTGCCCTGGTCCCTGGCCCTATTTTGGGCCCGGTCTCTTTTGGACATCGGGTATTTAAGTTTGCAATTCAGGAAATAATGTTTCCTGGTCGGCCTAAGGTCGGAAAAATCAGTCTATCAGCCCTAATTGACAAGTATATAAACTACATTTCCCCTCTCAAAAAGGAGGAGGACATATGTGAGCAAGACGCGGAAGCAATATTCAAACATTCAAACATTCAAGCATTCAAGCATTCCTTCAAGCAATTGAGCATTCTAAGTCTCCATTCAAGGCTAGGTGTTGCATTCAAGACAAGGATTCAACCATTGAAGAGGAGATCACATACTACATACATTACACCTTCGCATGTAAGAATACAAACATTCTTACAACAAGGTATCAGTACTTGTTTACATTACAAACATTTACATTTATAGCATTCTCATTTCTTGGTTAATTCCAAAACCGGGGTTTGACCTAAAGGCAAACCCCTCATCCCTAACCCCCCAATCGTCCTCTCTTTTCTGTGTGTAGGTTGCAGGTACGCGACTGTAATTGAAGATCTGGAATCCTTGTGCAGAGACGAACAGATCCCCCTTCGTTTCGCGAATTTTTCGGAGGACCGTGTGTACGTCGGGCGCCATCGTCCCATCAACTTTCGCTCAAATTTACAGAACAACACCGCCTCGACATTTTACTACTAATTCCAGGTCCGCAGCTTCATCCCATATCCCTATCTCTGTTTATAAGTGAATATTTCCTACTTTACATGCATTCCTAGTTCAATCTTTCTATCTACATTCTTTACAAAAGAGGGTATCCTTGATGTCTTAACCCTTGAAACTCATTTAGAATCCAATCTTGCATTGCGTGCGATTGGATCTTGTGGGTTTCAACCCCTCTTTTGAATGTAAAGCCTCCCCTAAGTGAAAACCATCAACCCTAGTGACTCTCCCTTCTCTCTCCTTGGGGTTGGGGAGGGGAGAACAACTAGGGTTCGATTTTTCCGCTTTACAAAAACAGACACCACCAATTTGCTCACTTACAATTAACTTTTTTTTTCACTAAAAAATTGATTCGTTAATTGGTAGGATAAATTTCTTCATCAAAGACTTGGCCCATCTTATCGATTTAATTCAAGATAAGAAAGTGTGTGAGGATGAAATATTGATCAACTCAGATGCAGTATCCTTGTTTACCAAGGTTCACATGTTAATGATGTGATTGAAGTTTAAATAATTTTTTAGGCAAGAAAATTGTTTTTCCTAGTTTAATGGTGCCTAAAATCCACCTTCTCTTTCAAGGTTGTTTTCTATAAATATGTAGATAAGGTTGCTATATGGCCCCTAATTTTCCTAGTGATTGTTAATTTCTTTATAAAGCACTAAAGAAATAGCAAAAGGCCTTGACAATCTTAAGGACTTTTCTCTTATTTAGATAACATATCTACTTGGACAGTAATTAGTTCACAAAGGAGCTAGAACATAACAAAAAAAAAAATTTCCCTTGCCATTCTTCTTCTTAGGAATCCCAAGGGATCTATTTTACATGTCTGGTGTATAGTGTTAGCAATGAATGAAATATTTTTTCATTTCATTCTTGCTCTAACTTTTTCCTTTGTTCGCCTACAAGTTCCATTCTTTCTTTTCCAACTAGATCCATATTGTGATGTGTAGGTTTAGCTAAAATTTCACATGGTATCAAAGCACACATGAGCTAGGAAGTAGGAGCATAAACAATATTTTGTAGGTATTGAAGATTAGAGCTATTAGAAAGAATGGAATTTTCAACGTCTACAATTCTCATGCCATTTAACTATTTCAAATGGAAGCCAAATATTTTGCTTCAACTTAGAAGTAGAGGCTTGTTTCATATAGTAATGGCAATAGAGATTGACCCAAATTTTGTAATTGAAAATTCAAATATTTTGACTGCATGGACGAGGCCTTTGGTCTCCTATTCTTGTCTATGTCTCTAGAATTATCATTTCATGTAGAAGCATGCACAACTCCAAAGCAGGTTTGGACTACACTAGAGACTCTTTTTGGGAAGCAAGATGAGATGCACAACCACATCCTTGAAAATGAGCTCAACTCATTAGATCTAAGTATTTTTCAAAAAAATCAATACTTTTTCACAAAGTTTTGTTGGCATTATTGGATGAATTGATTATGTGTTACATTGATGTCAACACTAGCTGTTATGGTTGGTTACCGGTAGACTGGTTTTGGTAATTGGTAGAAGATCTAATGTTACCGGCAGAAGAGACTATCTATTGGACACTTTCGACATGTTTGGATCAATGAAGTATGTTTGTATTCATGTGTTATATGCTCCATGAGCATTTTTTGGTTAGTTGGTATTGGTTTGGTAATCAGATGCTATCATACACTCTAGTAAACCCTAACTGGCATTGGTTTAAGGCTATGTTGGCAAAGCTTTCATTGAGGAATCGTGACAGGATGCATAATTGGTGTTGGTGCATCTTCTTCATGGATTTTAGGATACTGAAGATGTTCTTTGATTGTGCTTCAATTGCTTAAAGACATTGCTTTGGTGTGGTGGTCCCAGAATAGGTTCAGGTACCTATCTAGGTTATGGACCGGTATCATGCTAATGTGTACTCTACACGTTATCGGGATGTTTCGAGATGATTTATGGATTTGTTATTGTTGTTTTGATCTTAAGTCGACATGGCATATCATTGTAATATCGATTTATTTAATATCTTTTAGGTGGTCGACATAATTGGTTTAGGCCTTAGGGTTTGTATAAATAAGAGGTAGAAACACTTCATAGAGTATCATGGTATTTTGAAAATGTCATGGTCAAGGAATGTAATGTGTGAATATTGTAATACCATTCAAGCAGAGGAGTTGATCAATCATTGGTGATCGAATTGGATTCTAAAGAGGATCTAGTCTTCTAGCATTGAGCTTAACCGAGACTATAATCAGGCATGGTAGATGTTATTTCTGGCAGTTCCTTCTATTGGATTGTTGTCCATTTATCTTGAGATGGTTTTAGCCTCTTTGTAGTCAGTGAGACTATTTTGTAATGAGCAGTATGCTCTAGGAAGTGTGCCTTCCTGCATGTGCAGGTCCCTCACTGTATCACATACTTTCTGCAGAAGTATCATCTAACTGTGGGTAGGCTTCCCACCGTGGTTTTTTCCTTTCCAGGTTTTCCATGTACAAATCATGGTGTTATGTGGTATGGTTGCTTTGCATTGATTATCTGGTTAATTGTTAAGTTGTATTGTTTACCGGTATCTATTCCTTCTGGCATCTGTATGTGTTTTACCAGTACTTGATCTGTTTTAAGGTTGTATTGTGGATTAAATGTTATAATATGTTAACCATTGATTCACCCCCCCCCCCTCTCAGTTGTTCGCCGGTTATCCTAACAATTGGTATCAGAGCTTTGGTCCTCTTTTATAGAAGCTTAACTGCTTGAAGTAGATCCTATGACAACTAACATTTCTAATCCACCAGCAACTATTTTCAGAAAAGAAATCCCTAAGCTTGATGGAACAAATTAGGGATATGGAAAATTCGAATGGAGACTCATCTTAGATGTATTGGCAAGGATATTTGGGAGATCGTTGAGAAAGGATACACACCTTATGATCCGACATCTGAAAATCTTGCTCCTGCAGACTTGGATAAGAATATTGAAAATGATTGCAGAGCTAGAGAAGCCCTCTTATGTCCACTTACTGATCAGCAGATTATGGGATTGACTGATAAATCATCAGCTAAGGTTATGAGGGACAAATTGCAAACTTTGAATGAAGGTGAACCTACTGTCAAAATTGCTAAACTTGATGGTTATCGAGTAAGATATGAAAACTTGAAAATGGAAGATAATGAAAGAATTATTGTATTTATGGAAATTGTTATGGGAATTCAATGTTGTGGAGGATTTCTAAGTGAAGATGAAATAGTTTCCAAAGTCTTGAGAGCCCTTCCACCAGCGTACAAGATGAAGGCAACTGCAATTAATGAGTTAAGAACAATGGCAAACACTTCAGTTAACAGAGACATTATAACTGGGAAATTATCTGCTTTTGAGCTTGAAGAATTTGGATCTTCTAGAGTTGTAAAGTCTGAACCTTCTTTTCATGCATCATCATCATCTACTAGCAAAATTGATTGGAAAGCCCTATATGCAAAAGAATTGGAAGACATGAGGAAAGAAGATGAAGAGCTTGAGCAACTTGAAGCTTTATTTGCTAGAAGGGTACCTAAAGGACCAACTAGAAGTAAGTATGAAGGAAAATAACCTTTTAAATGTTTTACATGTAATAAGATTGGTCATTTTGCATCTAGATGTCTTGAAAGCAATTCAAGGTTTGAGGAAAGAGTTAAGAAATCTTTTAAGCCTAACTAGAATAGATATAGATTCAAGAAAAGTAAACAATGCTACATAGAAGATGAGGAAATAGTAACTGATGACTCTGGAGACGAACTGGTAGAAGACTCTATTAGTGGATCTGACAATGGAAAAGAATGAGTGTTCTATGCTTTGAAGGAAGATGAACCGGAACTGGCTATCAAAAATGAAGAAAAGGCCCTGGAAGCAAAAGTTGAAGATAAGGATGAATGGGTAATTGATAGTGAATGCTCACATCATATGACTGGAGATAAAGGGAAATTTATGTCCTTGCAAGAATACAATGGTGGTCAAGTCAAATTTGGAGATGACAAGGCATGTATGATCAAAGGTAGAGGTATTATTTCTTTGGATGGCAAGCATAATACTAATAATCTCTATTATGTAGAAGGTTTAAAGAATAATCTTCTGAGTGTTGGTCAATTGGTTGATAAGGGTTTCCAACTTCAGTTTAAAGATAGAAAATGCAAAATCATTAACAAGACTAGTTTAGAGATTGCAACCGGTATTCAGACAGGAAGTAATATCTTTCACTTGAACACTGGTAACAAGACATGCTTAATTGCTCATATTGATGAGAGTTGGTTATGGCATAAGAGGTTGTGTCATGTTAATTTTGATTGTATTGTTAAGATTAGTTCACCTAAGGCAGCTAGAGATATACCTAAGATTATGAAGCCTCATAATCAGGTATGTAAGGAATGTCAATTGAGTAAGCAAGTTAGAAGTTATTTTAAGAGCATACATGATAAATCTAATGATGTACTTGATTTATTTCACACTGACTTATGTGGTCCAACAAGGACTAAAAGCTTTCAAGGTGATAGGTATTTCATGTTGATTATTGATGATTATTATAGAATGATGTGGGTGACTTTTCTAAGGGAGAAGTTTGAAGCTTTTGAGAAATTCAAGATCTTTAAAGCGAAGGTTGAAACAGAAACTGGATTGAAAATCAAATGTCTAAGATCAGATCATGGAGGTGAGTTCACTTCTCATGAATTTAATAGTTATTGTGAGACAAATGGAATTAGGAGACAACTATCTGCATCTAGGACTCCTCGGAAAAATGGAGTAGTGGAAAGAAATAACAAAACCATTTTGGATGCAACAAGATCTATGATGATGGAAGCCAAATTGCCTCATATATACTGGAGAGAAGTAATGAGTACATCAGTCTACACATTCAATAGAGCTCACATCAAAGGTGAAACCGATAAGACCCCTTATGAATTATGGTTTGGACATAAACCTACTATTAAATATTTCAGAATTTTTGGAAGTAAATGCTATATCAAAAGAGATGATTCAATTTGAAAGTTTGATCCTGGATGTGATGAAGGGATATTTCTTGGTTATTCAATTCAGAGCAAAACTTATAGATGTTATAACAAAAGATTGCAGAATTTTTTTGAGAGTGCTAATGCGAAAGTGGATGAGCAGTACAAAAATCATTCTATATCATATGACAGGGAACCAACAATGGAAATTATCATAACTAAACTGACAATGCCTCAACCAGTACAGGAAGCTGAGACAGTTACACCAACACAATCAAAAAATTCAATTGTGATTGATGATCATGGCAATGAACCTGAAGTTCAAAAGACACCAAGGTATGTAAGATTAAATCATTCTGAAGATAAAATCATTGAAGATAGGAACAAGGGATTTATGATGAGAAGAAAACTGGCAAATGAAGAGGTATGTCTTATTTCTCAAGTTGAACCAACAACTGTTATTGAAGCTTGTAAGGATAATTGGTTAAAGGCTATGGAAGATGAATTAGATCAGATAGAGAAGAATGCAACTTGGTCTTTAGTTCCCCAACCTCAAAATAAGAATGTTATTGGAACTTAATGGGTTTTTAGGAATAAATTAAATGAGGATGGTTAAGTTGTAAGGAACAAGGCTAGATTGGTTTGTAAAGGATATTCTCAAATCGAAGGAATTGATTATGGTGAGACATTTGCACCTGTAGCTAGAATTGAAGTTGTTAGACTATTTCTTGCATATGCAACTTATAAGAACTATAAGGTTTATCAAATGGATGTTAAATGTGCATTTTTGAATGGTGAGCTTGAGGAAGAAGTATAAATTGAGAAGTCTGGTGGTTCACTGACAAGTGATAAAGATATGGTTTGCAGATTGAAGAAAGCTTTATATGGTTTGAAATAGGCTCCTAGAGCTTGGTATGCAAGGTTGGATAAATATCTTTTGAAGCTTAGTTTTACTAAAGGTAGCGCTGATGGTAACTTATATTGTAAGTGTAGACACCTAAAATTGTCCTATCTAATTAAATAAATATTTTATTTATTTAATTATTTTAAGCCTAATTCTTCTATTAATTAAATAAATCTTTATTTATTTAATTAATTCATTTATCCTCTTCTAGCCTTATTTCTCATTTAAATAAATACTTTTATTTATTTAAATTATCCTTTTCTCTTAAATTAAATAAATACTCTTATTTATTTAATTGATCCCACTTCCTCTATTAATTAAATGAATCTTTATTTATTTAATTAATTCATTAGCCTTTTCTATCCATGACACATGTCATTCATCTCTTAATTCCTACACTACCTACGCTTTTATTACTTTATTATTTCTTTTACCTACCCTCTAATCCTAGCCGACCATTTATCTTTTACACCTCTCAATCTTATCCCTCCATTTTTTATAATGTCTTTTATATAAGGAGATGTTTCCTTCATTATCAACCCTAATCAAGTCTTCTAGCACTCAAGCTTTCATATGTGATAAAGCCTACTTGCAACCATATTTCCGTTCTTTGTTGAGCTCTTGTGCACACCTAAAATCTGAGAGCAAATATATCAAGCAAGATCAATGGAGATAGGAAGAATGGAGATTCAAACCCTATTGGACATGTGATGGTATAATCTTTGTGATTTCATTTGATTTGAATTGTCTTAGGTAATCTTCATATGTTATGGTGGATCTTTGTTGTTTTTAGGCTAGGGTTTTGTGGTTGAATCTATTTAGTCTTTCAATATTGTTGTTATCCATTTTCATCATAGACAATAAGATCACTGATAATGATATTCTGATTATTGAAGTATGTGTTGATGATATCATTTTTGGAGGAGAAGATAAATTGTGCATGGAATTTGCTAACAACATGACAAATGAATTTGAAATGTCCATGATTGGCGAGATGAATTTTTTCTTAGGTTTGCAGATTACTCAAACTGATAAAGGCATTTTTATCTATCAAACTAAGTATTTGAGGGAATTGTTGAAAATTTTTGGTATGGATAATTCCAAACCGGTAAGTACTCCTATGGCGACAAGTGATGAATTATCTATCAAGGATACTTCTACATCGGTAAATACGACAAGGTATAAGTCTATGATTGGTGGTCTGTTATATCTAACTCAGACTGGACCTGATATTATGAATGCAATAAGTATTGTTTCGAGGTATCAAAGCAATCGTAAAGAAAATCATGAATGTGCAGTAAAGAGGATATTCTGGTATTTGCAAGGAACAACAGAATATGGTTTATGGTATTCCAAAAATGATGATTTCACTTTATGTGCATATACTGACTCAGATTGGGTAGGTGATACTGATGACAGGAAGAACAATTCTAGTGGAGATTTCTTTCTTGGAAAGAAACTAGTTTCATGGATCAACAAAAAACAGTCACGCATTTCTTTATCTACTGTAGAAGCTGAGTATGTTGCACCAACAACTAATTGCACTCAAGTCTTGTGGATGAAATAAATGTTGAAAGATATCAAGGTAAATTGTGGTGAACTGGTTGTTATCTATTGTGATAACTATGTAGCTATTGACATATCTAAGAATCTGGTATTTCACTCTAAGACTAAGCATATTTTAATAAAGTATAACTTTCTAAAGGACAAGGTAGAAGCAAAGGAAGTCAAATTGGTTTATGTGAACACTAAAGAATAGATTGCAGATATATTCACTAAACCACTATCTAAGGAATCATTTGAGTATTTAAGAGACGGGCTAGGGTTTTTTGCCCCTCCAACAGAGACTTGATTGATGCAATTTGTCATCAGTCCGACATGCATTTCCAGAGATATTATTCATTATGGCACTGATGAGTGGTGCTACTACTCAGAGGCAGTAGTCAGCTTTGAGGTTTACATCATTGCTTTGATATTTTTGTCAGATTCTTTGGCATTGATGTCAAAGGGGGAGTGATAGTTATGTGAAAAATCATTTAGAACCTTACAGAGATTGTTGGTTGTCTTCCACAGGGGGAGACTTGTTTGGCACTTCTTGGTACTTAGATGTTTTTCACATCTAGTGTTGCCATCAATGCCAAAGGGGGAGATTGTTGGCATTATTGGATGAATTTATTATGTGTTACATTGATGTTTTGTTATTGATGTCAACACTAATTGTTATGGTTGGTTACCAAAAGACTAGTTTTAGTTACCGGTAGAAGATCTAATGTTACCGGTAGAAGAGACTATTTGTTGGACACTTTCGGTATGTTTGGATTAGTGAAGTATGTTTGATTTCATGTGTTATATGCTCCATGAGCATGTTTTGGTCAGTTGGTATTGGTTTGGTAATTAGATGCTATCATACACTCTGGTAAACCCTTATCGACATTGGTTTAAGGCTCTACCGACATAACTTTCATTGAGGAATTGTGACAGGATGCATAATTGGTGTTGGTGCAGCTTCTTCATGGATTTCAGGATATTGAAGATGTTCTTTGATCATGCTTCAACTGCTTAAATACATTGCTTTGGCGTGGTGGTCCCATAATAGGTTTGGTACCTATCTAGGTTATGGACCGGTATCATGCTAACATGTACTCTACATGTTACTGGGATGTTTCGAGATGATTTATGGATTTGTTATTATTGTTTTGATCTTAAGCCAACATGGCATATCATTGTAATATGAATTTATGTAATATGTTAGGTGGCCGACATAATTGGTTTAAGCCTTAGGGTTTGTATAAATAAGAGGTAGAAACTCTTTGTAGAGTATCATGGTATTTTGAAAAGGTCATGGTCAAGGAATGTAATGTGCTAATATTGTAATATCATTTAGGCAGAGGATTTGGTCGATCATTGGTGATCGAATTGGATTCTGAAAAGGATTTAGTCCTCTGACATTGAGCTTAATCGGGACTGTAATCAGGCATGGTAGATGTTATTTATGGCAGTTCAGTCTATTGGATTGTTGTCCATTTATCTTGAGATGGTTGTAGCCTCTCTATAGTCAGTGAGACTCTTTTGTAATGAGTAGTATGCTCTAGGTAGTGTGCCTTCCTGCATGTGCAGGCCTCTCATTGTATTACATACTTTCTGCAGAAGTATCATCTGACTGTGCATAGGATTCCCACCATGGTTTTTCCCTTTCCGGGTTTTCCACGTACAAATCATGGTGTTATGTGGTATGGTTGCTTTGCATTGATTGTCTGGTTAATTGTTAAGTTATATTGTTTACCAGTATCCGTTCTTACTGGTATTTGTAGGTGCTTTACCGGTACTTGATCTGTTTTGAGGTTGTATTGTGGATTAAATGTTATAATATGTTAACAACTGATTCACCCCCCCCTCTCAGTTGTTCACCGACTATCCTAACAAGTTCAAGGCCTTATTACTCTGACTGAAAAGATGTGAAAACAAATTAATTCTTTCTATTCTATCAAAATTGGCTCCAAAATATGTTGCATTTGTCTCCACTATATATACATAGTCATGATTACAACACACGCAACTTGGAAGATGCCCACACAATGATTTTATTGAGTCTCTTATACATGAGAAGGATAAGCTCATAAAGATGGTACATTGAAAAATTACAGAGCCCATGCTCTTTCTATGCATGCAAGTGGGAAGGATAGTTCTAAATCCAATCAACAATCCAAAAAGTGTCAAGAAGAACTAGTAAAAAAAAAAGCCAAAAATAGGAGGCAATGTGCATGCATTGATTATTATTCATTCTTCTCTAGAGGAATGAATCACAGACTCCAAAGCTTCACGTCACGTGGTAGCCACAAAAGGTGCACTTACATTTTAAAATTATATGATTATTCTCATAAAAGATAACTCTCCAGTAGGGGCAACTAGACTAGGGAGGGTAGAGCTTGGAATTGGAAGTTTTGAGAATGTCTCGCACATTTTTAAGTTTTATGTCAATATTCTCTCTATAGATCAAATGACACATATTGGCAATAGAAGGAGAGTTGAATTCACTCTAGATTTGGTGAGCATGTTTGACATACAAGACAACTCCAAAAAAAAATTGGTAAGGCAAATCATTGGTTTCATCTCTACATTTTCTCTAACTTTGTTGCTAAATTGAATTTCACTTTACTACTAATGCATGCAAATAATGAAATTAGAACTTGGCATGAAATATTTGGTCATTTAAGCTTTAGATGCATGCAACAACTTAACAAACGAGATGGTAAAAGGATTTCCTATCATAGAATTTTTTGATGGAATTTATGAAGGTTGTGCTCTTGGAAATCATCCACAAGAAAAGTTTCAAAAGGGGAATGAATAAAGAGCATCTTCCCCTTTAGAGATTGTTCATATGTAGTGATCTTATCGGTTCATTTCTAGAAGCTTTCATGAGAAAGTTTAAATATATGGTAACATTCATTGACGATTGCACATGATACACATGGGTCTCTTTTCTCAAATTCAAGTCTAAAGTGTTTGAGATTTTGAAGATTTTTAAAGCTCATGTAGAGAAGAAGTTTGGGAAAATGATCAAGATCCTCTGCACAAATAATGTGGGAAAGCATGTCAACAATGATGTCCAATATATATTTGTGATGAAGCGGGAATTTGCAGAACATAATTCCTTACACTCTACAACAGAATGAGATATCTCAAAGGAAGAGTTGTTGTTTAAATGAGATGAACAATTGCATGTTACATGCAAGGTCCCTTCCTTCCAAATTGTGGGTTGAAGAAATCAACTATGCTTTTCACATACAAAATAGACCTCCTCACAAATTTGTCACATGAAAAACACATTTTGAAGCATGGAGAGGTATGCAAATATAAGTCACACATCACTAGATCTTTAGATTACATGCATGGGCCCACATTCTTGTAAACGGAAGGAAGGATTTGGAGCCTCAAAAAAAACAATGCATCTTTGTTGGATATCCATGTTGGAGTAATTATGATACTTTATCTAATCATTTATTAATTGGGTCCTTTAATTACTTTCTCACTTAAACTAAACTTTTAAGTTTTGTTTCTTTAATTTAATTAGGCTAATAATAGCTTAATTTGTCACAATCATTATAATTGTGACACTTGGCACATGCTAATTTAATCTATCCTTTAAGGTTTTATTGTTGGCAATATTGCATTATAACAGACAATGAAAGATTGTTGGCATTTCATAAGGATATTGAGAAGGTTGTTGATGATTATGGATATAACTGATTAAAGATGTTTTACTGTCTTGATATTATTATTTTGTCATTGATGTCAAGAAATTGATTTTCTAATTCAGTATGATGTTGCCATATCTTGAGAAGTATGATATGAAGATTATAAAGATGTCGGTAAAAGACACATGAAAGAATATGATGAATAAGGGGATGAATAAGGTATTCAATGGGCAACTACTACCGAGTCAGACAATGATGAGATCATGATGTTTTAGATTGTTTTAACATCATACATATGTTGTAAATTGTAAAGGTTAATACTATACTATGTTATCAAGAAAAGAACCTAGTTGGTAAACCCTAAGGTTATCGCTATCAGTTAATAAAGGCAAAATGTCTACCGAGTGAAGTTTAGTATTCACCCAGTTGTTACCGAGTTGTAACCAAGCTATAACAGAATGCATTAAATGTTTACATGCTGTATTTAATGAAGGAAGCTGATGAGCTAGAGCGGATTAAATGATTGGTAAGCCGTGGAAGAAGTTTGTTAACGAATCTAAGGAAATGAAAAGTCGGCATGAAGATCTATAGCTCAGATTGAACCGCAATACCCTGGCACAAGTTCCAAGACTAGTATGCAAGTTCCAAGGTGGGGTAAAACATTTTCAGATCGAAAGATGCATTGAACCTGGACAAGATTGAAGATCTGATGGCTATGACTGATCATGGAAATGTGATCAAGGAGAGTAAGCGGTTACATAATTGTTTATAAATAGGAAACTATTGATAAACAATGTATGTGGGCAAGTGTATGCACAGGGATGCTACATAGTGATTACCGAGTACAGAAGCTTGAAGACCTGTTTGAATAACAGAGTATAGAAGCCCAGCAGATAGACAAGAATAGTTCTATGTCTAGATTGTATTGAACAAATAAGAATCTTCTTTAGCATTTTAGACGTGAAGTTGCAGATAGATTTTATTACTATTATTTTGTGAAAGTGACAGAAAATCTCTTAACCGAGTGGACTTAATAGTCTTATATGTAAACCCTCTAGCAAGGTGACATTCTGATTGAGTGTTTGAAATCCTTTAACAAGGTCACTTCTAACAAAGGGAAGATCCTAACAGATCTGAGGGAAATCCCTTAACTGGGTCACATCTAGCAACGTGTTTGTAATCTTTAATAGGATTTGCTTTTAACCGAGCATACTCTAGAAGAGTATATTTCTTAATGGGTCCGAAATCCCACAGTGGTTTTTCCCTATTTGGGTTTCCACATTAAATCTGGTGTTATGAGGTTTATATTGTTCATATGCTTTTGAGTTTGCATGTTTAACAATTTTGGTTATATTACTGATATATATGTTACCAAGGTTGAATCTGATGTTTTTATGGATGATTAAGTTTGTATGATTCACACCCCCCTCTCATCTTGTTGGCTATTGGATCTGTACTTATATTAAGTATCAGAACTATCAATTGGTATTAGAGCTTTGGACTCTGGAAGGAAAGTTTAAAGGCACTTGAGTTAAAGATCCAAAGATGTATAAGAGGGATGCACCAAAGCTGAACAAGTCAAGTTTCTCTACATGGCAGAAAAGGATGAAGCTACATCTATCAGGAGTTGGAGAATATGTTGTATACTATCTAGAGAATGATTTTGTTGCACCGAGCACCTATCCATTGACTATGGAAGAGATAAGGGCAAAGCAAGAACATATTCAAGCAATGATTGAAATAACATCTGCATTAACTGATTTAGAGTTTAATGATCTAGAAGGCTGCAATGATGCAAAAGCAATGTGGGATAAGCTCATATCAGTATATGGAGGAGATGAACATGTTCAAAGAGAAAAAGTAGACAGTCTCAGAGGACAACTTGAATCTATGAGGATGAATGAAGGTGAGAACATAACTCAGTACAAAAAAAGACTAAAGGAGATTGTCAATCAAATCAAAGGAGCAGGTGGAATTATTGAAGAAAGGGATATAACAAGTAAGTTGTTGAGAACCCTTCTACCAGCTTATGCAATCTGAGTCTCTACAATCAATTAATTGAGGTCTGTACCTAATATGCTAGTTTCTTTAGATGCTACTATTGGTAAGCTACATGCATTTGAGTTAAGTAATTTTGATAACAGTCGATCTTCGGTAAATAAAGTTGAATCTGCATTTAGTTCTTTTCATCTTGATGAATCTAATGATTACAATGAAAGAAAATATAAGTACTCTAAAGGAGATCACAGTAGAGCAAGTGAAAGACTTTGGAAGAACATGGAAGAAGTACACAAATTGTATGAAGAAATCAAAAAGCAAGAAGAGTTTGAAGCACTATTAGCCAAAAGGTTACCGAGAGGCAAAGGTAAGTATAAAGGAAAACTACCTTTGAAATGTTTCAATTGTGATAAGATAGGACATATGGCTTCTAGCTGTCCTGACAAAGATTTTACTAAAAGAAGAGATTACCAAGATGATAGACAGAAAGAAAATCATTACAGAGGACACCGAGACTTCAGAAGAAGAGATAAAAAGACATGCTTAATAGCTGATGAGGAATCTAACGATGATAAAATAGATGAGACTGATATAGAGGAAGTAGTTTATGTGGCTATCAAGGATGGCTCAGATGAAGAAAGGTATGAAGAAAAATCCCTAATATCTCACATAAACACTAATGATTCTTGGATTATAGATAGTGGATGCTCACATCATATGACAGGAGATAAACACAAGTTTGTTATATTAGAAGATTATGATGGAGGCTATGTTAGATTTGGTAATGATGCACCATGTCTGGTAAGAGGTAAAGGATCTATAACACTTCTTGATAATGCAAGATGCAATGATGTTTATTGGGTTGAAGGTTTGAAATACAATTTATTGAGTGTAGCACAGCTAAACAACATAGGTTACCGAATAGAATTTCATAAGGGAATTGTCAAAGTTCATGACAAAAATGGAAAGTTAGCTGCTACCGGGACACAAACAAAAGGTAATACATTTCACCTTGATTCAACTCGGAATAAGTGTTTGCATGAAAAGATTGATGATACCTGGTTATGGCATAAAAGGTTTTGTCATGTCAATTTTGATAATATGATCAAAATAAGTAAGAATCACAGAGTAAGAGGTCTACTGAGTCTTGAAAAACCTAAGAATATCTAGTTATCGAGTGATGAAGAAGATCATACAGAGCCTATCGAGCCTGTATTAGCCAAGTATGTCATGAGACATCATGCACCAAGTCAGATTATAGGAGATAAGGATGATCCAGTGATGACAAGGAACAAACTGAGACAGAACACATGCTTGATATCTGAATTTGAACCGAGAATAGTAAAGGAGGCATTTAACAGTGAAGACTGGGTAAATGCTATGATAGAAGAGATTGATCAAATCAAGAAGAATGACACATGGACAGTAATCCCAAGACCGAAGGACAAAAATGTAATCGGTACAAAGTGGATTTTCATAAACAAGCTAAATGAAAAGGGTGAAGTCATTCAAAACAAAGCAAGACTATTTTGCAAAGGTTATGCTCAAGAAGAAGGAATTGATTATGGTGAAACTTTTGCACCTATTGCTAGAATTGAAGGAGTTAGAACATTGTTGGCCTCTGCTGCTTTCAAGAACTTCAAGATATATCAAATGGATGTCAAATTTGCATTTCTGAATGGAATATTAGAAGAAGAAGTTTTCATTGAACAACCTGAAGGATTTGTTGAAGACAATAATAAAGATCGAGTATGTAAATTGAACAAAGCTTTATATGGTTTGAAACAAGCACCAAGAGCATGGTATGAAAGATTGCACTCTTATTTGATTAAGATTAGTTTTATAAGGACAAGTGAGAACAGAAACATGTACATGAAGACTGATGAAAATGGAATACTGATCTCAGCCATATTTGTTGATGATATTATATTTTGTGGAAATGACTCTTTATGTAAGAACTTTGGAAATGAAATGAGCAAAGAATTTGAGATGTCATTAATCGGTGAGATAAAGTATTTTATAGGTTTACAGATACTGCAAATGAAAAATGAGATTTTCATTACTTAATCAAAGTACATAAAGGAAATCTTGAAGAAATTTGGAATGGATGATTCAAAACCCGTAAGTACTCCTATGACTACCAACTGCAAATTATCAAAGAATGATGAATCTGCATCTATTGATGAGACACTGTACCAATCCATGATTGGAAAACTACAATATGTTGTTCACAAAAGACTAGATATAGCACATGCAGTAGGTATAGTTTCAAGATTCTCTGCAGATCCTAAGGAAACACACATGACAACAATCAAAAGAATTTTTAGATACTTGAAAGGCACAGAGGATTATGTCTCAGTATATCAGAAAGGAAATGATTTTGATTTAAAAGTTTATACTGATGCTGATTGGGCAGGCAACATTGATGATAGGAAAAGCAAAAGTGGAGGAGCTTTCTTTTTAGGAGAAAGACTAGTGAGTTGGCTTAGCAAGAAACAAGGATGTGTTTCACAGTCAACAACAGAAGTTGAATACGTTGTTGCAACATTGAATTGTACCAACATTGCATGGATCAAACAACTGTTGGAAGGTATAAATGAAAAATTTACCGAGCCAGTAACTATATTTTGTGACAATACTAGTGCCATTAATATTTCAAAGAATCTTGTTATGCACTCTAAGACAAAGCACATATCTATCAAATATCATTATCTTAGAGAAGAAGCTCAAGAGAAGAAAGTGGTATTGGAGTATGTTAGCACAAAGGAGCAAATAGCAGATATCTTCACCAAGCCACTACCAAAGGACACTTTTGAATATCTCAGAAGTCAGTTAGGGGTCCTACCCCTATCTTCTACTCATTGACCGAGTTCGGTGAAAGCATCAATCCGATGACTCTAATGAATATCTTTTGGGAGTCGATGCTGAGTTATACACTTTAGGATGTTTTCTAAAAGTGTACTGGAATTAATATAGGAAATATTACAGGGAACAGGAATTGAAGACAAATGCTCTGACCAAGACTCAGTTGATACACAACAGCAGGATATAACTTCTTACAGAAAGAAATTATGTTTTAGTTCTTTACTTTTTGGCATTGTTGTCAAAGGGGAAGAAGACTTACAAAGGGGGAGAAAACTACTATAAAGAAGAGACAACTGAGAGAAGACCTATTAGGGGAGAAGACTAAGAGCAAACTGTGCAGACTACATATTGGAAAGAAGACAGAAATGAGGAGAAGTCTAATGTATGGGGGAGAGCATTTCAGCATTTCAGAATCACATCAATCCGAATCTATTAAGGTCAAATCAATTGGTTTTTCCATCAATGCCAAAGGGGGAGATTGTTGGCAATATTGCATTATAACAGATAATAAAAGATTGTTGGAATTTCATAAGGATATTGAGAAGGTTGTTGATGATTATGGATATAACTGATTAAAGATGTTTTACTGTCTTGATATTATTATTTTGTCATTGATGCCAAGAAATTGATTTTCTAATTCAGTATGATATTGCTATATCTTGAGAAGTATGATATGAAGATTATAAAGATGTCGGTAAAAGACACATGAAAGAATATGATGAATAAGGGGATGAATAAGGTATTCAATGGGCAACTACTACTGAGTCAGATAATGATGAGATCATGATGTTTTAGATTTTTTTAACATCATACATATGTTGTAAATTGTAAAGGTTAATACTATACTATGTTATCAAGCAAAGAACCTAGTCGGTAAACCCTAAGGTTATCGCTATCAGTTAATAAAGGCGGAATGTCTATCGAGTGAAGTTTAGTATTCACCGAGTTGTTACCGAGTTGTAACCGAGCTATAACAGAATGCATTAAATGTTTACATGCTATATTTAATGAAGGAAGCTAATGAGTTGGAGCAGATTAAATGATTGGTAAGCCGTGGAAGAAGTTTGTTAATGAATCTAAGGCAATGAAAAGTTGGCATGAAGATCTACAACTCATATTGAACAGCAATACCCTGGCCCAAGTTCCAGGACTAGTATGCAAGTTCCAAGGCGGGGTAAAACATTTTTAGATTGAAATATGCATTGAACCTGGACAAGATTGAAGATCTAATGGCTATGATTGATCATGGGAAATGTGATCAAGGAGATTAAGCAGTTACATAATTGTTTATAAATAGGAAACTGTTGATAAACAATGTATGCGGGCAAGTGTATGCACAGGGATGCTACATAGTGATTACTGAGCACAGAAGCTTGAAGACCTATTTGAATAACATAGTATAGAAGCCCAACAGATAGACAAGATTAGTTCTATGTCTAGATTGTATTGAACAAATAAGAATCTGCTTTAGCATTTTAGATGTGAAGTTGCAGATAGATTTTATTACTATTATTTTGTGAAAGTGACAGAAAATCTCTTAACTGAGTGGAGTTAATAGTCTTATATGTAAACCCTCTAGCAAGGTGACATTCTGATTGAGTGTTTGAAATCCTTTAACAGGGTCACTTCTAACAAAGTGAAGATCCTAACAGATCTGAGGGAAATCCCTTAACCGGGTCACATCTAGCAATGTGTTTGTAATCTTTAATAGGATTTGCTTTTAACCGAGCATACTCTAGAAGAGTATATTTCTTAGTGGGTCCGAAATCCCACAGTGGTTTTTCCCTATTTGGGTTTCCATGTTAAATCTAGTGTTATGAGGTTTATATTGTTCATATGCTTTTGAGTTTGCATGTTTAACAATTTTGGTTATATTACTGATATATATGTTACTGAGATTGAATCTAATGTTTTTATGGATGATTAAGTTTGTATGATTCACCCCCCTTCTCATCTTGTTGGCTATTGGATCTGTACTTATATTAAGTATCAGAACTATCATTTATATCTAGGGTTTCATTCATCATTTTATAAGAATTCACTCATTCATTATAATTGTGTATCTCTAATATTGTATCTCAAATCAATTGTGTGTACAATAATATAGAATTATCAAGTTATTATAGAGCATATTATCTTTGCTTGGTCTATTTTGTGTGACAAGTATTCTAATTGCATATAATTCTTGGCTCCTATGATTGTATCATCAACTTGAACATGATATCAAAGCACAATCTTTTCTCCTACATGGCATCAGAGCAAATCTACCAAGTTCCTATCCATATTCTTGAGGGATCCAACCTTAGGTGATTTTTATGTGCACATTGGGGTAAAATAGAGGTTGTGAAGCAGTCATCGGCTAGGAGGGACCTCAAAGAGGTCAGTCTAGACTAGTCAACGAGAGTAAACACAACAGAAATACTTAAAAATGATGGAGGCGATTCGGGATAGATTGAATTATATCATGAAAATTGTTTACAACCAATCGATAACAACCGGGTTACACAAATCGGCTCACAAGCCTGCTAAAACATGCTCAAAATACAAAACAAGTCACAACCTGGACCTCAAATATTAAGATCTATCTTCTATGCTCAGTCTAACTTCTTGATTAAATTCTAATGCTCTATTACAATAATTTATACAATTCAAGAGGATCTGGTTAGCCCAAAAAGGGATCAAAACTTGAAGAACAAGACCTAACTTGTAAAACCAACAAGGCCGACCTTCATCAAAGAAATTCCTCCAAAAAATCCAAAGGATGAAGTGTAGATCATGGGGAAAGGTTGGCCACATGCCAAGGATCATCGAAATAAACTCTTAGGGCTCTACAAACTACAAAAAGGGATCCGGTAGATCACCAATGCAAATAAGTCCAGGCAACTGGTAACATAAAACTGTCTTAGAAACTAGTAGCGATAACTTGCCAAAAAATGATTCAAATGCTCCACAATTTGGGAATAAGAAAGATGATCAAGTCTTCAAGTAAAATCCAACTCCACAGGTTTTGGTGAGCTAAATCTGGAACACACAAAATGAAATGTTGAAACTGCAAACAGAAAGAAAAACAAAAAGGAAATATTTTTGGTTGATGCAAGATTGCTATGAACCGGGGATGCTCCTACATCAGACATTTGGGGTTATTGAAAAAAATTGAGTCTCTCACATTACTGGGGTTAGAGGAAAACCAAGGTAGTCTACCTCTACCTGAGAAATCCAAGATGAATCTTCAACTGGTATGTCCTTCCACTTCACAAGATACTCCTTATATTGACTACTCTGGGTACTACGCCCAATCCTATTGTCCAAATTGTCTTTAATCTGATCTGGTTCCTTTCGGGGCAATTGTCTCTCTAAGTCTACATTATTATCCTCACTGAATTAGGGTTCATGATAATGATGAAGATTCACAATGTTAAACATAGGTGAAATACTCAGACTATCTAGTAACTCCACTTCATATGCATTCCCAGAACTGAACTTTCTCAAAATCTTGCAAGGTCCAAACTTTCTCATCTGCAATTTATTATAAGTTCTAACTGGGAATATTTATTTTCTCAGATACGCCATCACTTCATCACCAACATCAAATTATGTATGTCTCCTCTTCTCATCTACCTTCTACGTATGTGCAGGATCGTGGTGTGCCAAAACAGGCCCTTAAGTGGCAATGAAATTTCAGAAAATCAAAGTTATGCAACTTGACATGAAAATTTGAATAAGTTGTGAGCATTATTTTTAAAATATGTAAGAAGAGAATCTATAGAAAATTGAATTTAGTTTCTAAGCTACTAGTTGTTTTTTGGAAAAAAAAATCCTATTTGATGAAAATTTCAAATTTCAATGCAGTGGTACTAAAATTTCAAGAAAAAGATAAGAAGTAGGCGTACGTCTGACCACCCTAATCATAATCAAATCATAATTTTTTTCTATAAGATTTATAATATAAGTATTAGACTCATGTCCAAATGTGACACATATTTTTTTATAATTTTTTATAAAGCAAATAATTATTTATGAATTTTTTACTACAACTTTTCAGAAATTTTGAAACTCCTATGTCTGACAACTTTAACTTGGTCAAAACCTTATGAAATTCATTTTTTTAATTTTTCCCTATATTAGATGAAGCATAGGATGTGACGCATGTTTTAGATTCAAAAAATGTTATACCATTTGAAAGTTATGAGTGTTTTTCAATCAGTCTATCAATGAGGACTTTTGTCAGAATTCAATTAGAAAATAAATAATAATTATTTATTAAAGTCAAAATAATACAAGCCTTATATTGTTGGAAATTTGAGAATGTCCTTAAAAAACCCTTTTCGTTTTATCATTTTTGGCTATAAAAAGTTGTCAGCCACCAATGTAAAGTCTGGAAAATCAAGGAATATGGAAAACCACATTTTTTTATTTGACTTTCTAGGCTTGTCACTTCCAAGCCAAATCCCAAAGCAAACCCGAGCCAAAATTTCAAATTTGAAATTTGTACAACAAAAATCGGATATTTGGTAGAATCAGATATCCGGTACAATTGGATATCCGATTTTAATAAGTAAATTCAATAACTAAATTTGCACATAATTGATCTATTGTTTATTAATATATAATATATTAATATATAATATATTAATTTATAAATAAATTAGTATATGATATTAGGGAGAGGGAGAGGGGGGAGTAGGGGAGATAGAGAGAGGCCTAAGGACAACATATGACCCCTTATGACACCACATTGGGTCGTTATGGATCCTATGGTGTCCTAAGGGGTCATATTGTGTCCTACGACCCCTTAGGACACCATATGACCCCTTACGACACCAAATTGTGTTGTTATGGGTAATATTGTGTCCTCAGAGGTCATATTGTGTCATATGACCCCTCTAAGACACCATATGACCCCTTAGGACACAATATGACCCTTTGTGACTCAATAGGGTGTCGTTATGGGTCATATGACCCCTTATGACACCATATGGTGTTGTTAGGGGTCATGGGATACCATATGACCCCTAAGGACAATATATGACCCCTTATGACACCATATTGAGTCTTTATGGGTCCTATGGTGTCCTAAGGGGTCATATTGTGTCCTACAACCCCTTAGGACACCATATGACCCCTTACGACACCAAATTGTGTCGTTATGGGTCAATTGTGTCATATGACCCCTTTAAGACACTATATGACCCCTTAGGACACAATATGACCCTTTATGACTCTATACGGTGTCGTTATGGGTCATATGACCCCTTATCACCCCTTATGACACCATATCATGTTGTTATGGGTCATATGGTGTCCTAAGGGGTCATGGGATACCATATGACCCCTAAGGACACCATATGACCCCTTATGACACCATATTGGGTCATTATGGGTCTTATGGTGTCCTAAGGGGTCATATTATGTCCTACAACCCCTTAGGACACCATATGACCCCTTACGACACCAAATTGTGTCATTATGGGTCATATTGTGTCCTAAGGGGTCATATTGTGTCATATGACCCCTTTAAGACACCATATGACCCCTTAGGACACAATATGACCCTTTACAACTCTATACGGTGTCGTTATGGGTCATATGATCCCTTATGACACCATATGGTGTCTTTAGGGGTCGTATGGTGTCCTAAGGGGTCATGGGATACCATATGACCCCTAAGGACAATATATGACCCCTTTATGACACCATATTGGGTCGTTATGGGTCCTATGGTGTCCTAAGAGGTCATATTGTGTCATATGACCCTTTAGGACACCATATGACCCCTTACAACACCAAATTATGTCGTTATGGGTCATATTGTGTCCTAAGGGTCATATTGTGTCATATGACCCCTTTAAGACACCATATGACTCCTTACGACACCATATGACCCCTTATGACACCATATTGGGTTGTTATGGGTCCCGAGGGATCATATGACCCCTCTCCCCTAATCTATCTCTCTCCTTCTCCCCTATTCTCTCTCTCTCTCTCACCCTCCCCTCTCTCACCCTAATATCTCTCTCTCTCCCCTATTCCCTAATATTTATCTCTCCCCCTTTCCCTAATATTTCTCTCCCTCCCCTAATCTCTCTCTGTCTGCTAATCTCTCTCTCCCCTACCCCCCTCTCTCTCCAATCTCTCTCTTGCTCACCCCAATCTCTTTCTCTCCCTCTCCCCTAATATCTCTCTCTCTCTCTCTCTTTATCCCCTATCTCTCTCTCCCCTACCCCCTCCCCCCTCTCTCTCTCCTAATATCACTCTCTCCCCCTCCCCTAATCTCTCTCTCTCTCTCTCTCTAAAATATGAGTATTGAAATCAGATATTTGAGATAATCAGATATCCGATTTCTACCACTGCCATTAATGTGACAATAGTAAAAAAAAGGCGGCAACGAGAATTATTTTTGGGACCCCAAATTTATGCATTAAAATCAAATATCCGATATAATCAGATATCCGATTATATCTGATATCCAATTTTTGTAAATAAAAAATAGCCTTGTGGGCCATTTTGTGGATTCCAATGGCCCACATTCTTCACATTCTAGTTTCTATCGACAATCACGGGTTTTTAGATAGGTTGAGACAAATTTGTGCTTTTGAGAGATTCTTAAAGTAAAATCTTACATTGTCAATCATTTAGGAGCATCTTTGTGGAGGTAAATGGGGAGTAGTAGTCGTCGGAAGTCTAAATGCAAAAGAAAGCTTTCAAATGACCAAATTGAAGTGTATAGAGAAAGAGATAGAGAAGGTCATAGGAGGAGAAGACAAGGTATGTTAAATATTGCTAATGTTACTTCAAGTGAAGAGGAAATTGAATTTGAAAATGTTGAACAAGTTGTTGAAAATGAAAAATGTAGATTTTGAAAGTGATAATGAAAATGCTCAACATGACGTGAGAATGGAAAGTGAAAATTTGGGAGTTGACATTGAAGGTGTCCATAATTTTGTTGTAAATATGAAATTTTTTGACATTGGAGGTGAAAATGTAGAAAATTTTGACATAGGAGGTGAACATGTGGAAAATTTTGACATTGGAGGTGAAAATGTGGAAAACTTTGACATTGAAGGTAGAATTGCTCAACCAAGTGAACAATATGTAACACCTAATTACTCCATAAATGAATACCTTCTCATGGATGAAAGACAAATTCCAAATCCAAGACCTTCAAGAACCCCAAAATGGTTACTTGAAATTGATGAGAACATTATTGTGAATCTTGAAGGCAATAATGGTCAACAAGAACTATTTGATTGTGGGCTACACAACTTTTTGACCAAAATTTTAGCAATAAGACATTGACCGAGAAATGCCAAATTTTTGTTCAATTACTAAAGATGATAAAGATGAGACCGTTTCTAAACAAATTGAAGATTTGTATGAACAAGACGATGGAGAGAAATTCTATTATTGCCAAAAATTTATTTGATGCTCTCAATTCTATTGGAAAGAATACCAAGGAAAGAGATAAGAGGGCTGCTCAAAGAGTGACTACAACCTCCTCAGTAAGCCATCAATTGAGGAAGGCTCGTCAAATGATACAAACTTGTGTTGATTTGAACATAAACTGTAAAAATTTGGATAGAGAACTTGCACAAAGACAAAGACTTGACGATCCACTTCAACATGATACATGGGCTTTTGGTGGGAGGCTTCCACATGTTGATAGAAAGTTGACTGATAATGTGAAGGAGGAGATTCAACAATTTTGGCACTCTAATTCTAGAGTATCACCCAATGTAAAAGCCATTTTGAAATTAAGAATCAGAAACCGAGACCGCACACTGCATCCCAAACATTTCTTGGAATCAAGTCAAACAATGTTGTACATTTTTTTTTGTGAAGTACAACCAACTTTGCAAATATCACAAAGGACCTTTGAATCTTTGAAGCCATTTTATTGTGTACCTCTTAAGATTCGTAATACTTGTTGTTGCAAGTACCATGTGGATTTTTCAATGTACCATAAACTTTTATGTCATATTCATTCTACCATGCATACTAATGAGATATTACAGGAGTGTGGTGCAATGCTATTTCCGAGATCATCAAGAGACTTGCAAGATCTATTTTTATGCCCTAGAGATGATGGCTGCTATTTCTATAGAAATGATTGTTTGAATGAGAAGTGCTCATAATGTGGTGAGTTGTCAAAGTTTGTTTCATGTTTTCATGAGGGCAGCGAACACAAGTTTGGAAAGAATTATGTTAAGATAAAAAGATATGAGACAGTGAAATATACTTTGAAGAGTGGAGGTGAAGGTTCTAGATGCGAATTAGTCTCAAGAGAAGTGAGTGTTGTTTATTTTATTTGGATTTTAAGGAAACTATTTTCTACAAGTATGCAAGGCACACCCATAGGTCTCAGTGGTTGGATCAACAGTTCAGGATGTGTAAGAAGTCTTTCCCGATTGACACTATTGTATCTGTGGTTGATTTCGTAGAGAACTATAAATTGCAACCAAAGAATGAGGTACAGTCTTAGTACTACAATTCAATCTAGATTGCTATTTTTGTTCATATTACATATAGACATGCTCCTGATAGTACAAAATAGGATAGGAAGATAATCAAGGAGTATCATTTTTATATGAGTGATGATAGATCACACTTCTCCGAGTATGTCCAACATTCTTTGGAGAATTTTTTTGAGTTCTTGCATGAGAAAGATATTGCAATTTATCGACATATCATATGGCTAGATAACTGTATGGATCAATTCAAGAATGGCCGTATTTTTTTATTGGTTGAGTAGAATGCATGTAGAGAGGCGAATACCTCATATTTGGTGTTTTTTTGAGGCAAGGCATGGGAAGGGGGAGCATGATGAAGCAGGTGCATGTTTGAAGAGAGCTCTATTTAAGGAGAAATTGAGGATTTTAGGTGCAAATTTCTCTGATGTACGTTCTGTTGTTGATTGGTGTAGTTCAACATTGTCACATGGAGGTACTCTTGATTCAGCAGTGACCAGATTATTTTGGTTGGTTGAGGAGGGCACAGTAGGATACAAATTGGATTGTCAAACAATTAAAAATTCTTCAAAGATGAATTCATTTCTCAGCTCAGATGCAAGTATATGGACCATTTGGACACAAGCGTTGGCTTGTATTTGTCAGAGTTGTGTTCGGTGTGATTAGGATCAATGTGAGTCAGGTGAGTGGGTTGATACCTGCGTTCAACAATATCTAACTCCTTTATCTCAAACAATATCCTTATCAAATGATGACGTGTAAGGTTCACTTGAGTATGACTGTCTATCAGATCTTATACAGCCAAGACATGTTTTTGTAGTTGTTGCACCACAAGAGAATGAAGAGAGATCAAAATATTGGTTGACATGATGTGTATAGGGAAAACAGAAGCTAACACAACCAGTGACAAATGATGATGGTTTCACATATCCTACAGGTTTAGTTGTTGTTGTGGGAACTTGGTTGTGAACATACATGATTAGAAAGAATGACACACCTGCATTTGAAGACTATGAGATACACAAAACCATTCTCATGTATTCACACCTTATTATAGCTACAAATGTCAAGTGGTTGAAGCATCAAGCAAAACCGAAGACCAAAGAGCTATGGATAGTGACTACTGCTAATCATGAAACAATACTGGATACTCTTAAGCAAAGAGATGACCCTTCAGGCATACTTGAGTAGTAGGTCTTTAATGGTGCCTTATTTTTTTTATCATGCATTTAATTTCAAACAATGATCATAAAACCTTAATGTTCAAGTTTGTTATGTGTATATTAAGGATGTATTCAAAATGTAGGTCTATTGATGAACATTTTTTTTGGCAACATAGTTTTTGCATGCACATAGAGGGTACACTCGATATAATTCGAAGGGACGTTTTTTTGCAACATGACTTATTATCATGCATTTGATGAGCTTTACAATTTTTATTATTAGACAACACTATTTGACAATTTTTGATGATATAATTATCGCAAAACCTTTATGCTCATGCAGGTCTTTTTGATGATATACAACACTACCGCATTATGATTTTTGCGTCAACATAGTGGGTTCTCTTGATATAATTCAAAGGGACATATTTTTATGGTATATAATCCCACCTTTTCTTTTATTATCATGCATTTCAGTTGAAGTGATTATCATAAAGCCTTTATGTTCATGCATGCATTTTATGTGTAGACTAACAATTCTTAAAAATATAGGTTTATGCTAGATCATTCATTGTTGACTAGTTTATTCTTGGTGATGGTACATATTCCTTGGGGTTATCAATATTTAGCTACTTTTTAAGTTTCCTTTTCAAGAATTGCAAAAATTTACAGCCAAACACAACACTGTATGCTCTGTGTGCATTAATGAGATTAAATTTTGTGTGTAAACACTAAGTCCCTCACTTTGTCAATGTGATTAAATTTTGTAAACTTTCACACACTATTTCAATTGAATGTATTTCCATTTAGTAATGAAAATTATTGGAGTTGAGGAAAAATCAACTCTACAGCTCCCAAAGATCACCTACATACAAACCTGTGACAGAAAGAGAGAAGCAAAAAAGTTATGGAGGCCAGAATTCAAAGATCCATAAAAGAGGAGTCAAATTGATTGTGCATCAAGAATGCAATTCAATAATTATAGTTGTTATGAAAATACAAAGAGAGAATCCTTATAAGAGGATACTCGAAACCCTAAAGGTGAAAACTCTAAAGAATTATAAGATTCCCAAGTTTAGCTTAAGCATGGAGTATAATAGACTAATAATTAAATAAATAATTATTAACTAATAAAATATAACTCCAACACCCCCCCTTAAGATGAACTTAGGGAGTAGCTAAAAAACAACTAAGGACTAAAAAAGCATGTAAAAAATGTAGGAAAGTAACAATGGGTCCCAACAACTAGGCCTGATGAGGTACCCAAGTACAATAAAATCTCTGTAAAGTGGAGAAAAAGGAGAAAACCATATGGTAACAAAACTCCTCACCAAGAAGAGATGAAAATTCAAGTGAAGGACTAAGAAGCCTCCAAACAAGAGTGTTCCAGAAGATAGGAACAAAAAGAAGAGAATGAAGAACACAACTGAAGCATGAAATAGTTGTAAACACTGTCGAAGAGTAATTGTTAATATGAAGAACTTCCACTGAAATAGAAAATGACCAGGTAGAGAAGACTTTAATTTGCATGAGTGCCCTCAAATGACACTACTCGATTCAGATGGCAAACAAGGCAAACAACTGAACTCGAAGATAAAAATGGCATGAAACACCAAAGCTTGAAGAGTTGATCAATTGAACCAAGGAAGCATTAGAACCAATAGGAAAAATCTCCCCATAATGCTAAAAAGGGAGAGGGATAGGTACACTGAAAAGAACGACCAACAAGAACTACATGATGAAGAACCAAGAATATCAAAGGTGCAGAGAAAGTACATAGTATCGTGGAAGGAACGCTCACTTGACACACATCATGAGGCTAATATCAAGGAAGAAACACTCACTTGACAAAGGTAGATGGCAAACAAAAGGCAAACATCAACCCTCCCATGACACTTTATAAGTAGTGCATGTACAATAAGGCACAAGATGTGCAAGATCCCAAGTATATAATGCATGGTGGCACTTTATCTCAGTGCATTTGCATAAATAAAATGCTACAATTATAAGAAGAGACAAAAGACTTGAAACATAAATCCAAATACGAGACATCCTACTCAAAGAAAGAGATCCTAGGACCTAAAACATCCAAGATATTCACTAGAGTGCTGAAAAGAAAAAAGCTGAATAAAATACACCTGAAGCTGAATCTAGAAAGAAAAATTATATGAATGGAAAGAACACAAAACAAGCTTTCCAACGATATAAAGTTTTCAAAAAACAGAGGTCGGATGCTCAAGTTATGTCTCCCAGAGTGCAAAAAGGAACCTCTGGCTTTGATAGCAAAAAACACCATCAAAAAAGAAAAATCAAAAGTTCAAAATACTACTTACTGGCCAATGAATAAATACTACTTACAATAGGGACCTACACATGCAGGGAGGCCAACAGCCTAGAGCTCACTGCTCAATGAAGAGTCTCACTGACTACAAAATGGATAATTAAATCCAATACAATGTACTGCTCAAAACAACATCTCTAATGATAGGTTCAGTACCGATTTAAGCTCATATAGATACCTTAACCAAAAAACTTTGTTGCCACTAAACAATTATCTTCTACCATACATCTCTATTATTCATTCCTTAAAAAATGATCGATAAGATCTCATACATATATGAGTCTTTTACAATATACCAAGTCGGCTTACAAAAGATAATTAATAAACAAAAGTTCAACCCATGTTGGCCTGAGTGCTAGTATGCTTTGTTGCCGATGTAATCTAAATGCTAGTGTAAGTGCTTGCTGGTGCTAGTGTCTGCTGATGTATGATATCTATCGGTGCATGTAGAAACCTATTGCCGGTTGGTTGCCAGTTGGTTGCCAGTTGGTTGCCATCAATGACAACATCAACTATTCTCATAAGAGTGTAGAATACCAACAATCTCACCCTTTGGCATTGATGGCAACACTCATGAGAAAAATTAAAACTGTTATCTCAAAACTAAAATCCAAAAAGATGTGCTCCCCTTGAGCAAGTGATCTCCTTTGTACATGCATTTTTATCTCTACTACTCCCTCTTTGACATCAATGACAACGGATGTCATAAATAATCAAAAGAGTACAAAAATGCTACCTCAAGATCTGTAATCGGTTGGTTACTATCTGAAAAATATCTGCCAAAACTAGATTCAAACTCTACATAAATTTGTTGTTGTCAGTTAGAGTTGCCTCAGTCTGCTAGATCATACCGGTGAGATAGTACATTTGTTGCTCTGGTGATCATTCTCCAGTAATTGTTGCCTTATTAATTTCAACTCTCTGAGTAATCAAACTATCTAACCTCGAACCAAGTTTATTATTTAGTTCCTGGGCTTTGGACCTTATCCTTGCCTTTTCTTTCTCAAGTTTCTCCAACTTCTCCTAAAAAACTGTCATTTCTTGCTCAAAAATTGAGATAAGTTCAGATGAACCTATCATATTATCCTCAATGTCATCAATTTATTTTTGTATCTTCTTAATCTCCTCATCAATGTCCTCTATCAAACAATGAGGTTTACATGTTTCTCTATATAACTCCTTATACTCCAAAATTGTATAATTAAGTACCGGTAAAAGTGTGTCCAAGTGATTGATACTTTTCTTTATAGTGTTTTCAAAGAATGTATTTTTCTCTTTGTCAGTTCTCTCCTTAATAGTATCCTCATTCTTTTCCAGAGTTATGACATTATCAACAATGAATTTGGACAATGTGTCCAATTTACCTAAAGAATCATTAATGTGCTCTATCTTACAATTAGGTGCAACCATCTTTAGGATAGGTAATGTGTTATCAATTGCCTTAAATGCTAAGGAATTGCAATTTGTAATCCTCTTGATGGAATCCAATAGAACCTCTGTTATGTTAGTAGGTCTAAATTCACCTGTAGATGTTCTCGGTTCTACTATGGGTTTCTTCTCAATAGATGTTTGACCAATTACCTTCACTACATCCTCTTTATTTCCATTAGATGCATCCACTTTACTTACATTTTCTTCCAGTGGATCTATTTTTGTATGTGCCTCTGCCTTTGATGGTTTCTCAGTTTGATTAGCACCTCTGCAACTGTTGGTTTCTCTGATTTCGGTTGCCCTGAGTTAGTTGTCTTGTCCTCTGTAGGTTTCTCAGTCTCCAGTTTCTCTACTTGGGCCGGTATCTCAATGTTCTGAGAATCAATAGTTTGTGCTGGTTTCTCAGTCTCTTGAGAGTTTATAGTGT